>NC_045449.1:60543734-60636001 GCF_002776525.5 Piliocolobus tephrosceles | reverse complement strand
CCCGCCCGGCTGTGCGCTCCTCTGCGCTCCCCTCTCTCCCCAGCCCAGATTTTCTTCCCCTCGCCTCCCCTCCCCTCCCCGCGCCCGCGCGCACTCTCTCTTCCTCTCCCAGGGTTCATTCACATTATTGGAGTGAAGGAAGCCGAGGGAAGGGTTCCCCCGGAGGACCGAAGGGAAAGCGCGTCTCCAGCCACCTCTCTTACCCTCCCAGGACATCCGGCCTCTCCTCCGACGGCCCTGCGGATTCTTTAATTTGTGGAGGAGGGCGTGGGTGGGTGTGTCCCTCCTTTCCCCTCGGTGCCTGTTCACCTGGTGATGAAGGTGAGTGTGGGAGTGCGTGTTCAGGTCAGAATTCCTGAAACCCCAGATGTGGGTCACAACTGCCAGACCCTGCAAGCCACGCCAGGCTCGGGCCAGGCCCCGCCCCAACCAGGTGGTTCCTGCTCCTCCAGATCCCCTTGCAGGACCTGGAAGGACCCAGACTTGGGGTTGAGGGAGAAGGGCGATGCTAGCGAGAGGTCCTTTGGGGAGAACACAGGGTCCCTGCTTTCTAGAGTGGTGGCAAGGCTGAGATTGAAGATGGGGCGCTCCTCCATGCTCACATTTTTGAGGGTCTATTACTGCTGGAGTCCAGGAACACTCCAGTTGTGTTAGATTCCAACACTCCACCCGCCAGCCTTTTCTCTCTCTCTCCCAGCCGCTTCGCAATACCTTCATTTCATTTTGCCTTTTGCTCTACTCGAGCTTAACTGGCTTTCCCTCGCCTCTGCCCCCGAGCCCTGCTGGCTTCACTTAATTGTCTTTGCTGCTGGCCATGATCCCAACCTGGACACCCTCCCTTCTCCAGGGAGCCGGTGCGGGCTCCTCCTTCCAGACCCAGCTCCAAAGCCCTCCCTCCAGGAGGTTCTCAGAGCCCAGCATCAGGAGGTGCAGCGCCCTTTGACCTTACAAGTCCAGGTGGTCCTGTTGTTGGCATCCCTGGCTGCACTGGACCCCAGGATATGGAAAAAGGTATAGGGAGTCTGCTATTCTTGCAAGATGAAGCTTAACTTTCTTTGTGGCACCTTCCCTGGTCCCCACTCCCTGTGTTGAAATCACTGTTCTGTGTCCCACGAGATTGTGAGCCTTTCCTATGACTAGCATACATGGTAACGGCTTAGCAAATGCTTGCTGAGTGAGAGGGTTTCTTGCCACTTGGACAATTATAGTCTGATCGGGAGGAATAGATCATATACATAAAGGGGAAAACAAACATCACAAGGTGACAGAGCCTGAGGACCAGGCTGGCTGCGCCAGTGATTGTTTATTGGCCCCCTCTGCCTTTGGGGTGTCAATTCTGCTTTCCAAGTCACAAAGGACAAGGGTCTTCACCTCTAATTTACTTTAACTCACTTGCTACCAGGCCTGGGGTTTTGCACCCAGCAGGTGCCTGACGTATGTCTAAGTGGACCAGAAGGTGTGAGATGGGTTTGCTGTGACCCAGAACAGGGCTACCCACCTCCAACCCTAACAGCCACTAGGATTAAGTCTTGGTTCTGTTCTCAGAAAATCCAGGAAGATGAATCCCGTTCTTCTCTCCTTCTCCTCCCCCTCCTCCTCTTTCCCCTCCTCCTTCTCCTCCTCTTCCTCCTTCTCTTCTTCTTTCTTCTTCTTCCTCTTCTAACAAATCATTGTTTCAAATTAGATCATAAATGGAAGCCCAATTAAACAAGCCAGGTCTCCCACCAATTAGCCCTGTAGGTAAGGGCTGGCGTGGCTCTGGCTGAATAAGGGGCTCAGGGCACTGCAGTCCCCAAAGCACCTGTCTAGACCCGTTCCACAAAGCGTGGTGTGAAAACCCATTTCCTGAGCCAGCCACTGGGTTACTCAGGAACATCCCCCTCCACCCTGTCCCACTTGCAGCCTTCGTCAGGGACTTTGGGAGACACAAATGAATGTATGTTGCATGAACCTGCTCTTCAGGGGTGGAGAGCAGCAGCTTCCCCCATTCACCTATGAGATGGCAGAGATGACACTTAGGTGGAGGGGCCCTCCTCCAAGCAAGCAGTCCTCATGTTCATCCCATGGGAGACAAAACCGAAATCTTCCTTCATCAGAACCTTGGTAGACCAGCTCTCACTCCTCCACTTACAGAAAAGTGTGCGGGAGAGTTGAGAATGCACTGGACCAGAAGCCAAGACAGTCACCTTGGCATGCTGGCTCTGCAACTAACTAGCAAGGTGATCTGGACGAGCCGAAAACACCTGGGAAAAGAATACCTCTCTATTGCAACTTTCCGAGTTGTTTCAAGGGTTAGTGGGGCATGGTGGCTGATGCCTGTAATCCCAGCACCTTGGGAGGCCAAGGCAGGGGGATCACTTGAAGTCAGGAGTTCCAGACCAGCCTGGCCAACATGGTGAAACCCCATCTCTACCAAAAAAAAATTAGCTGGGCATGGTGGTACGCACCTGTAATCCCAGCTACTTGGGAGGCTGAGGCAGGAGATTTGCTTGAACTTGGGAGGCGGAGGTTTCAGTGAGTCAAGGTCATGTCACTGCACTCCAGCCTGGGCGATAGAGTGAGACTCCATCTCAAAAAAAAAAAAGAGTTGTTTCAAGGGTCGAAAAAGCCACCTTGGGCCGGGTGTGGTGGCTCACAGTTGTGATCCCAGCACTTTGGGAGGCTGAGGTGGGCGGATCACAAGGTCAGGAGATCGAGACCATTGTGGCCAACATGGTGAAACCCTGTCTGTACTAAAAATACAAAAATTAGCTGGGCTTGGTGGCACACGCCTGTATTCTCAGCCATTCCGGAGGCTGAGGCAGGAGAATCGCTTCAACCCAGGAGGTTGAGGTTGCAGTGAGCCGAGATCACGCCACTGCACTCCAGCCTGGTGACAAAGCGAGACTCTGTCTCAAAAAAAAAAAAAAAAAAAAGCCGCTTTGCGTGTGGTGTACACTTAGCCGCCATTTGTGGACTGGGCAGTAAATTCTGGCTTCTCTGCCTTTTTTTTGGAGACAGTGAGCCCAACACTGTCTAGGAGGCATATATTACATTTACATCCACTTTTAAGAAAATTTTCTTTTTCTTTTTTTTTGAGATGGAGTCTTGCTCTGTCACCCAGGCTGGAGTGCAGTGGCACAATTTTGGCTTACTGCAACGGCACAATTTTGGCTCACTGCAACCTGTACCTCCTGGGTTCAAGCAATCCTCCTGCCTCAGCCTCCTTAGTAGCCAGGACCACAGATGTGTGCCACCATGCCGGGCTAACCTTTGTCTTTTTAGTAGAGACGAGGTTTCGCCATGCTGGCTAGGCTGGTTTCAAACTCCTGGCCTCAAATGATCCAGCCGCCTCAGGCTCCCGAAGTGCTGGGATTAGAGGTGTTCACTACATTCACATTCACTGTTAATTCTCACTCTCACCCCCTGACAACACCAGGGGAATCTGAAGTGCAGAGCTTGAGTAACTTGCCCCAGGTTTCACACCTGGAGGGTGGTGGGGTCAGATCCTAGCTCAAATCTCCGTGACTTCAAGGCCAAGAGTTTTTCCAAGGACGCTAAACAGCCTCTTTGCCATTGTTAAGTACTGCTGGGCTGTGTCATTATTCTTACCTGTTAATTTGGGGGGACCCCAACGGGAGCTCCGCAGTTTGCCTTTCTGCTTGCGGACACCCACTGGCAGCTGCGCTTGGTCCTGCAGTTATGAGGGTGTAGACTGTAGAGTCGCATAAGGACTTGACCGCCGGCACAGGGAGCTGGAGCAAACCCAAGACTGACTGAGACCATTCATCATGCCTGGGTGAGCACAATTTAAATCTGGAAATTTCTGCTCAGCCAGATTAGAGAACTCTAAATGACAGTATTTAACTGCTGCCTGAGGACCCTGGAGTTTCTCCCATGTGACACTTCCAGAATTGAGGGAGGGATGTGCTCTTCTCTTGCCTAGGAGGAGGTCCTGGACTGTCTTGTTCTGGGGAGACTGGACACTTGGCATCCTCTCCCGCCATGAACTGCCCTCCAACCCCTGCCATATAAATGTTACTGCTGGGGGTGTGAACAAGTAAACGTGTATTATTACCTCCCTTGCCAGCTGAGAAGGTGGCAATATTTGCCAGTCCCTCGGACCAGTCTCCCAAACCATCTTTTTCCACACGTGGTAGTGTCTTTCCTTCTTACTGAATCATTTAGATATTTACCTCAATTCTTCACTTTACTTTGGCTATGAAGACAGAGCCTTAATGAGCCCAGAGCCCTGAACAATCCCAGCTCTGTGGTGAGGCAGCCAGGCGGCGGCCGTGGGAGGGGAAGACGGTATTAGGGTGCTCACGTTGCATAACCTGCACGTCCAAGCGGCCAAGCCAGCTGCATCTGCAGCCCGGGCGAGAAGACGGGAGAGGACCTCCACCAACCAGGGGAACGCAGTCACTTTCTGCAGCAACTCCCAAAGCCTTTAGGAAAAGCTTTGTTTTCCCCCTTTGTCCTCCAAAAATAATGACCTTTGTGTGTCAACTTTTGTAGTATCTCATTTCTGAACCCCAAGCAGATGGTTCTGGTGATTTCAGAAGGCTTAGTGAGGGGATTTGAGGAACCTGGGTGAGATCTCAGGTGAGTTAACACAAAGCATGGTTTCTAGTTTCTATAGCCAAGGCTGGGGGATGAGGCTCAGAAGGTTCTGGGGCTTGGCTCTGTGTGGAGGCTTATCTGCAACCCAAGCAGCCTGCTCAGCCTTCAAGAAGAATGCCTGGAGATCCAGGTCCTGACAGCCTCCCCTGCATCAGATTATGCACGCTGCAAGGATGACTTTCTTTTTCTTTCTTTCTTTCTTTTTTTTTGCTTCAGTATTTCAGTAGGCTCCTTTGAGGGAGATGAGAAAATGCTCCATGGCTTTATGTATTCAAGTTTATTCCATTTCATTTGCTTATCACAGATACCCCATTCAAGGTGATGGAAGCTGGATACACAGCATTTTTTTTTTCCAGCTCAGCTGTAATAAAACAGTGGCACACTCACCATCTCCATGCCAGGCCAGGACTTAGAAGTGCAGAGAGAAAGGAAATAGCATTTTGTGAGTGTCCTCTGGGTGCCAGTCATTGAGTCCCTCATTTCAGTTATCCATCACAACCACCATATAAAGAGGACACTTTTATCCCCATTGTGTAAATGGTGAACTTGCAGCTAAACAGAGAGCAAGTCACTGAGCCAGGATTTGAACCCAGCTCTGCCTGGAGCACAGCTGGGCTCCATCTGCTGCAACACTGCACCTCAGTCCCCGAAGGGCACAGCGGCCACTTTGTCCACTTCTCCTTCCTCCCTTCCTCCTCCTCACTTATTTATCCAGATGAAATCAATTTCCAATGATGATCAAAGTCACATGAGGGGCCGGGCATGGTGGCTCACGCCTGTAATCCCAGCACTTTGGGAGGCCGAGGTGGGTGGATCACTTGAGGTCAGGAGTTCAAGACCAGCTTGGCCAACATGGCGAAATCCTGTATCTACTAAAAATACAAAAAAGTTAACCGGGCATGGTTGGGTGCCAGGGAGGGCAGCTCCTGTAATCCCAGCTACTCAGGAGGCTGAGGCAGGAGAAT
Organism: Piliocolobus tephrosceles; assembly: GCF_002776525.5. Classification (NCBI taxonomy): domain Eukaryota; kingdom Metazoa; phylum Chordata; class Mammalia; order Primates; family Cercopithecidae; genus Piliocolobus; species Piliocolobus tephrosceles. The sequence goes on along the minus strand of NC_045449.1, from coordinate 60,630,434 downwards.
CACTTGAACCTGGGAGGTGGAGTTTGCAGTGAGCTGAGATCATACCACTGCACTCCAGCCTGGGCAACAGAGTGAGACTCCATCTAAAAATAATAAAAATAATAAAATTCACATGAGGGTGGAGAGGTTAGGAAACAGCTGTGCTTTTTAAGCTATGGCGGTGGGTCTGGAGTTTGGGGTTTGGAGAAGACTCCCCATTTCCTGGGCAGGTAGGAGTGAGCTGGGCTTGTGGCAGGCAGGTTCCAGAAGCCACCAGCCTTGGGAGCCCACCCTTCTCTTCCTCCGTCCTGGCTCTTACCCCCAGCACCTGCCCTAATGTTAGCCAGAGTGGAGGGCGGAGGGTACCCTGGCCCAGGTACCCAGTGGTCCCTCTGAGGTGCCTCTGGTCTCTGGCTGCTACCCTCTCCTGGGCATTTTGCATGTACTGTGATGGCAGGAAAATCCAATATCCTTAAACAGCAAGCAACACAGTGAACTGTGAGTGAAGTCCGTGTGGGCTTATCCAGACCTGTGTGTTTGCAAACCAGATCCCAGTATGGGCTGTGCCCTGCAGGCAGTCTCCCTTGCTAGAATCTGTTCTGAAACCAGCCCGGTTGATGAGCATGTTGATATTAACAGCCTGGCTTGGCCAAAGCTTCCGGCGCAGCACGCTTTAGTGTCGGCTGGTTATTCTGAGAACATTCTTTTCAAAACACTCTACAGGACAAACAGGCTGAGAGGTTCCTTTGTCCACAGCTGGCCTCTGAAACTGAGCTGACTCTCAAAGGGTTGAGAAGAACCCCAAGGAGGAGATCGTCTGCACTCAGAGGCTGAAACGTTTGAAAACAGGTGCGGGAGGGGGCGGGGAGGATGGTCAGTGACAGCACATTCTTCAGCAAACATGTGTCATTTGTGCTTTTACCAAAGCAGAGCTTTTAATTCCTAAAATATAACAGCCTGGTGCAGGGGCTGGAAGAAGAGGGCGCGTTTTATGCGCAACTCTGCTAAATGCTTGGTTGCTGAATGAAAGGTTTGGTTCCGCGGAGGTCTAGGTACCTTCGTCTTCAGAACCACACCTTCCTTTTCATCTCCAGCCTCCCTGGGCTCTCAACTGACTGCTGGGGGCTGGGGGGTGGGTTGCTCTTGGCTCCCCTGTAGCTATGCTTGCTACTGGGTGGGAGGGCTTGCTTTATACTGCAGACATCTTTCTGGATTGTCGCTACCAATTGACTACTTGCCCTCTGCCTCCTACGTCCGTGATTCCTGCTTGTCACAGAAGAACTGCTGGGTCTTTATTGCTTTTCTCTCCAAGGCCTTTTGATGAGGTAGAAAGGAAAGGTCATCAGATTCAGGCTGACCTGGGTTTCCACTTCTGCTTTGTCATTTGCAGCTGTGTGGCCTAGGACTAGTGGCTGAACCTCTCTGGGCCCCAGTAAGATGGAAAACCAAACATGGGCCTCATCGGGTTGGTTATCGTGCAGATTCAATAAGCCCAGGGAAAACATTAACACAAAATGCTAATAGCTGATGCTTACTGAGCTCTTTGTGCGTACTGCACTCTATTCGACGTGCTTGGCCATTAACTTATTTGATTTTTTCCAAAATTCTTAGAGATAGATACTGTTATCGACCTCGTTTTACCAAAGAGGTAACGAAGGCATGGAGAAGGTAAATTGCTTGCCAAGCGTTGCCCGATTTTAAGCCTCTGCAGTCTATATACAGAACCTGTACTTATAATTTTGATTTAAATACTTACTAAATAAAAAATAACTTTTATTATCTTGCTTGTTAATACTCCCTGACAACTAAGTTGAAGCTACTGCTTATCCTCAACTGCCAACAACCACTGATGTCACTGGACTCAAGCATCCTTTGTAATACAGACCTATTAATTTATCTAATCCAGAAATACTGTTATTGTTTCCCCTCCCGCCTTTAGCAGAGCCCTCCCTATTGGTTCATATTGTCCCCTTGGAACTTATGTGGGTCTTCTTGGGGATGAAGACATTGAAATCATTGCTGCCTGGGCACGGTGGCTCACACCTGTAATCCCAACACTTTGGGAGGCCGAGGCGGGTGGATCACCTGAGGTCAGGAGTTTGAGACCAGCCTGGCCAACACGGTGAAACCCTGTCTCTATTAAAAATACTAAAAAAAAAAAAAAAAAAAAATAGCCTAGTGTGGTGGCAGGCGCCTGTAATCTCAGCTAGTTGGGAGGCTGAGGCATGAGAGTCGCTTGAACCTGGGAGGTGGAGGTTGCAGTGAGCTGAGATTGTGCCATTGCACTCCAGCGTGGGCAACAAGAGTGAAACTCCATCTCAAAAAAAAAAAAAAAAAAAGAAAAGAAATCAATCATTGCTGTCAGTTGCCAAAACTCTCTTCAAATTCTTTTCTTGTCCAGGAAGAAGTGGCAATGTGTGATACAGGAAAAAGGCTGTGGCAAGCAACTCAGCTCTTCCAGGCCCACTCATCCCAGCAATCCACTGGCAGAGTGGCACCTGCTTTGGTAGAGCTGCTACGAGATTTGAAGAAGACATTGGTGCCCGGCTGACCCAGGCAAGATGGTCTGGCATCAGCAGATGTCACCAGGAGATGTACATAATACAAAATAAGAAATCATATTTACTAATGAATGAGCAATGCTCCTGGGGTCCTGGGGGCCTCTTCAAGTGGTCTGCAGGATCACTGGAGTGTCTGCCCAGAAGCACTTGCTCCCTGCATGACTGTGGTGGGCCTCAGGGCTTCCGCATGCCACCCTGGCCCACCCAGGGTGGTGCCAAGCAGAATAAGTTTTCAAACACTCGTATCTGGCTCTGCTCTCGGCTGAATCTGATAACAGACCATTTGCAGATAAACAGGATGGTAGACACATTGACTTCCTAGACGAGATTTCTTTTTCTTTTTTTTTTTGAGACAGTCTCACTCTGTGGCCCAGGCTGGAGTGCAGTGGCTGGATCTCGGCTCACTGCAAGCTCTGCCTCCCAGGTTCACGCCATTCTCTTGCCTCAGCCTCCCGAGTAGGTGGGACTACAGGTGCCCGTCACCGCGCCCGGCTAATTTTTTTATTTTTAGTACAGATGGAGTTTCACCATGTTAGCCAGGATGGTCTCCATCTCCTGACCTCAAGTGATCCACCCGCCTCAGCCTCCCAAAGTGCTGGGATCACAGGCTTGAGCCACCGCGCCCAGCCCTAGAGGAGATATTTTAAATGCTCTAGATCCTTTAAAAATTCAAGGAGAGTTTTTTTTCTTTTTTTGAGACGTAGTCTCACTCTGTCACCGAGGCAATTGCGCAATCTCTGCTCACTTCAACCTCCGCCTCCCAGGTTCAAGCGATTCTCCTGCCTCTGCCTCCCAAGTAGCTGGGATTACAGGCATGCACCACCTTGCCCGGTTAATTTTTGAATTTTTAGTAGAGACAGGGTTTCACCATGTTGGACAGGCTAGTCTTAAACTCCCGACCTCAGGTGATCTGCCCGCCTCAGCCTCCCAAAGTGCTGGGATTACAGGTGTGAGCCACCGCGCCCGGCCTCCTCTAGAGAGATATTCTTTGACTGGTGCTGTATCTGTTGGGAGTGTCATCACCTAGGGAGTGGTATGGCCCATGACTCAATTACCCTCTTGCAGCCTTGGTACCCAGAGGTAAGGACTGAATTGCTCTCTTGCAGCCTTGGTACCCAGAGGTGAGACCTTGAGGCTGTTCTGCAGGTAAGGGAGGTAACATTTCCAAAGTACCGGTTCTGTGCATGGATGGAAGCAGCTGCCTGGCCGGCTGCCTTGCTGGGCTGCTCTGCATACTCAACACCAGCAGTGTCTTGTCCCGTAAGATGGGTTCGTGATAGAAGATGATTAATAGCAGCTTGACTTTGTTGAACAGTTACACGTGCTGGGCACCTTAGGGCAAGAAAAATGTTTTTATCCCCCATTTTAGAGATGGTGCAACTGAGGCTTTGGGAGGGCAAGTAACTGATTCCAGGTCACAGCAAGTAAGTAAAAGAGCAAGGACTCCAGTCTAGGACTGCCTGTGTCTAGGGGACATAGTCTTCCCATAGCTCAATAGTTTTCAACCCCGGATGCCCTTGACAATGACATGGGAGATTTTAGAAATATATGCCCCACTCGCAGGTATTCTGACGGTGCTGAATGGGGCTGGGCTTTGATATTTCTTGAAGCTCCCCAGTGATTGCTAATGGGCAGCCCAGGCAAGATCAAGGGCACAAAGTCATGATGCCTTTGGACCCAAGATCTCCTGGAAATTGTTTGATTTTCACCGGAATTCATCTTTGGCAGATACAGCCTGGCTCGGACTCTGTGGTAACTATGAAGGAATGCTTGGCTGGGGGTTCCTGGATTGACTTGGGGGACTATACCACAGGTGAGTACAGAAGACGGCAGTTAAGCTGGTGTGACCTGAGAGATTCCACAAGGTACTTATTGCTACCTCCAGCCCTGCTGCTCAGCCAACTCCCTCTGCCCCGGTATGGGTCACACTGTCCCCAAAGGTGGGAAATGCCCAGCAGGGAGAATGAGGGAGGCCCCTGGCTCTGCCTTTAGAGGGATTCCTGGGAGGGGAGAGCTTGAGATGCAGGGGCCAAGCCAGCACCCTCTCCTTTACCAACTTGCCCCACTGGGAATTGTCACTGAAGAAGACTCTTAGAGGCTGCGTGGAGAACTGGTCACTACCCAGGTGGTTTACCTGGGGAGCTGGGGAGCTTTGGCATCAGACCCGAAGACTTGAAGGGTGGGAGTGAGAGAGAGGCTGGCGGGGGTGCCTGTGAGGTCCTGTATCCTGGCTGCTCTCTTAGGATGCTCCAGTCCCATCCCTGGGAGCATCACAGAGCCAGGACCGGAGGCTGCCAGCCTGTGGCTCCTCCTCCCTCTTCCTCGGCCAATTCCCAGCAAACCACCCGCTGTACTTGCCAACGGAGCCAGATGCTGCTTTGGGGAAAATACCTTCTGGAGTTTGTCGTCTGAGCCCTCCCAGCTGACACCCACGGTGGAGAAGACGTGTCAGGATAAATGGAAAATCTCTTCATAAATATTTGAAAAAAAAAGGCAAAAAGGAAAAGAAAAAAGAATACCCCCCAACTCCCAGCATTTGGGAGCATCTTCGTGATTGTGGTGCCAGATGGAGGAAGCAGGTCATTAGCGTTCATCAATTTGTAGTGGGATCCCAGCAAGAGGACCTTTCTGCGGCTGCAGCTAGGAGCCCCGTGCTCAGCTCCTGGGGCTGCAGGCACCAAGGGGCGCCTTGGCTTGCTCTGTGTGCCCAGAGGAGGGGACAGGTCGGCTGGAGCCTCTGATGGGAGCCGTGGGGCAGGCACAGATGCCCAGCTGGCTGGCGGGGGAGGGTGACCTGCCCTTTATCCATAATGCATAATTGTGTCTTTAAACCCAGCTGCCTTGGGACTTGATTACAATTGGAGCTCAGGAGCAAGTAGCTTTTAGGGGAGCCTCTGGGACACTAGTGAAGAGGCCTCGGGGGGTTGAGGTGCTAAGTGGATAGTGCTGGTGCCCACACAATGTGGGGAGAGCAGCACACCCCAGCAGGAAGGCCCAGGGGATGGGGACCTGCCTCCCCGAGAGGGGCTCGGCTGGAGAGACAGGACACTTTCACGCTGAGGCAGCAAAGTCAGGAGTCCCAAGGCCCCTGTGGAAAAGGGCCCTTCTCAGGTCTGGTCATCAAAGAAACTCAGCACCCAGGGAGAGCACTTGGCCTTGCTCGTGACAGCCCCAGTTCCTGCCATGTGCGTCCCTGTGTGTCCCTGGAGCCGGAGCTGCTGCTCTCAGTCCCAGGAGAGCCTGGCCTTTGGGCTCCTCAGACACTTTTCTGCTTGTCCCCGTGCACTGTCACCTGCCTTCCTCCAGGGTCTGTCCCTGCCTGTCTTGGCTCAGGACAGACAGACTCTTCATACTGGAGGGGAGGATGGTCAGCCAGGCAGGGCCTGGGAGGGGGCAGGATCTCTAGGAGACAAAACTCTGCGGTAAACCTTTGTAGGTAGGGAGAAGTCGGGTTCCTAAGGCTAAGGCTAAGTGTTGGTGCCTGTGGTCAGCTTGGAAAGGCAGACATGTTCTGAGGACTTCGAAGGGTGCCATGTACCCCTCAAAGCCCTCTCTGCCTGGATTGTGGGGCACACAGACAAACCTCCTCCTTTTTAGCAGCAGACCCCCTGTAGTTTCCAGAGGGGGTGGCCCTCAGTGCAGGGTGGCAGTGTGGAGAGGAGGCTGCCTGTGACTTAAGTTGTGTATGGCAGGATGGGAGGTCACAGCAAGCTTGACCAAGATGTTTAGAGCAGCATTTGTTGACCTGCCTCCTGCTGCATGCTGGAAACGTACATTGCTTCTGAAAGGAGATAGACTGGCCAGGCAGGATGCCTGAGAGGGGTGCAGACCTGGAGGTCGCACTGTGCCGCCTGGCTCAGGGATGGTATTTATTTATCTGTCTCTGCCTTGGCAGCAAGAGGCACAAGAATGGCTTCAACCTGGAGGCTGGATTGCTGTTTACCTTTGGAATGTTAAATCCGCTTTTAACTATGACTCACCTTCTCTCCAGTTTATTCACGTGAATCACCTACCTGACATGCTGTGCTATGGACACATCCCTAAATGACCAACTTAGAGAAACTGGCGGTGAATACAAACAGCTCCCACAGAAGGCTGGTTGAAAAGCCAGGGCTTTACTCTCTGACCCGGCATTTGTGTTACAGTTGGTTCTCACATCAACCAGAAATCGCCGGGTACTCATTCGTTTTCTCAGTTGGTGGATGAAGGGGGTTGAATTGTGATCCCCCAAAAAGTATGCCTGAGTCCTAATGCCCAAAGCCTGCAAATGTGGCCTTATTTGGAAAAAGCGTTTTGCAGATGTAACCAAGTTAAGGATCTTGAGATGAGATCATCCTGAATTAGGATAGGCCTTAGGTCCAATGACAAGTGTCCTTAGGAGAGAAGGGGAGAAGACACACAGAGGAGAAAGCAGAGATTGGAGCAAGGTGCCAACGAGCCCAGGAGCGCCGCAGACTGCCAGCAGCCCCCAAAACGAGGGAGAGTCGCGGAACAGGTTTTCCCTAGAGCTTCCTCAAGGAACCAGTTCTATCTGCACCTGGATTTCAGCCTTCTGACTTCCAGAACTGTGAGAAAATATGTTTCTCTCTTTTTTAAGCCACCTAGTAATTTGTTACTGCAACCCTAGGAAATGAATACAGTGGATATCCGAGGGCCTTCAGGTGCCAGGCACTGTAAGTGCTACTCAGAATGGAGCAGTGGGCTGGGCACTGTGGCTCATGTCTGTAGTCCCAGCACTTTTGGTGACCAAGGTGAAAGGATGGCTTGAGCCCAGGAGTTCAGGGCTGCAGTGAGCTGAGACTGTACCACTGCACTCCAGCCTGGGTGATGGAGCAAGACTCTGTCTCAAGAAAAAAAAAAAAGTTGCAGCAGTGAATTGTGCAGGTGTGACCCCAGCCCTCACGGAACCTCCCATCCAGAGTGGGAGACAGACTCAAAAGGGGAATTGCATGAAGAGGAATTGCATGACGACGGTTCTGAGCAGGAGGCAGGTGCCACGGAGCCCATTTCCTCCTTTCAAACTTACTCCTTCTCCAGCTTCTCCATCTCAGTACAGCACCCCCATTGGCCTGTGGCTCAGGCCACAAACCACAGCCAACACACCACCAGATTCTGCCAGTGTTATGTCTAAGACGCATTTCTACCCTGTCCACTGCTCCCTGTCTTGTGCCGCCTCCTGGCCAGACCACCTGCTTCTCTCCTCTGGGTGCCTGGAAAACCCGCCTCCAGTGACGCTGTCCTCCTCCTTCACAATTGCCACCTACATTCCCTCAGTGTGTTCTCTCCTTGGCAGCCAGAGGATCTGTGCAAATGTCAATTACTTCATTTGTCTGCTGAAAACCATGTCAGAGCATCTTCCCGTGCACTGAGGGTCAAATATGAATGCCCACACCTGGCCTGCCCTGTGTGATCTTGTCCTTATGTGTAGCTCCACCTTGAGCTCAGGTTCCCCTTTCCCTGAGAGGCTGCTGCACTGGCCACTGACCTTCCCTCCAACCTACCACGCTCCTTTCCAGCTCAGAGCAGCCTGGCTTGCTCTCTCTCTAGAGAATCCTTTTTTCTCTCAGGTCTCAATTCTTGGTTTCAAGTTCAATCAAGTTCAGTCTCAAGTTCAATCTCAACTGAAACATCCCCTTCTCAGAGAGGTTGTTCCAGACCAGTAGTCTGGATGGCGTGCTCCTTTCTTCATAGCTCTCATCCCCATAATCAGCCTCAGGATTTGCATGTCAGTGTGTTTAAGCCGGTCTTTCCCATACCTGGCAAACTCCAGGAGGGACCTAGGTCTGTTTTGTTCAATTCTGCAACTCCGCCACCTAACGCACAGGACCTGGCATACAGAAATGCTCAGTAAATGTTTGTTGAGTGAAAAAGTAAATGAGTATATTTTCCAAGCTATATGGTGGGGAGAGGAGTAAAGAAGAACCAACACTTGTATGGTAAACACTGCAGCTCTCGAGATCCTACAAGTATGATACGACAGCAGACTTGGAAATGTAATTGCTTTGTTTTTCTCCCTCCTCCAAATGCCTTGTTTTTAAAGTTGGGTTTTTTTTTTTTTCTCCTTCTGTTGAGTAAATGTGTGTATTAACCCTAAGGCAGCAGAAAACAAAGGGTTTGCAGACTTAGTGGAAGCATGCAGCAAAAGTCAGACCCCAAGAAGGGAAAAGTTCCCGTCAAATAGAACATCTGAGGGAAGCTAAAATGCACTTGCAGAAATAAATTGGTTGCTGTAGCAACCAGCTCTAGCTCTCCCCAAGAATCAAAACACAGAAAGAGGAGGGGCCGGGGGGATGTCAGCTAACTCTGGTCTAGGCTTTAAGAGAAGGAGCTGTCCAAATAGAATTAGGGGACAATATTGTGAATGGTGTCACGTTACCAGCATAAAATGACGTTGTGCACGCTTGCCTCGATCTGGCAATGGACTCTCTTACTGGGCTTGAGTCATCATTTCCGTTGTCTTCCTGGCTGGCTCCTGTGGGCGGCGGAGTATGTGACGCCTGCCAGACAATGCCTCCTGTCACTCTCAAAGTTGTACACCAGCTTCTGCGTTCAAGTGCTTCCGGAAACCTGCACTTTAGAGAGACCGCGTGGTGTGTCCTTCTGTAATGAGTAATCGACTTCTAACAGACCCTCCTTGCAAATTCAGATTTTTACCTATATATGGTTTTCTAGAGTGGCATCCACCCACTTGTGCCAGGAGAGTTCACCGAAGGTACCAGAGTGGGGAATGAACTCGCAGAGGCGATTCTCCATTGCGGGTTTGGGGTTCGTGAGGAAAGGCAACCCACTTATGGGGCAGAAGCGCAGGCACAGGACCCTGGGTGCAGGGCCGGGGTGGGTCGTGTGCGGGCACCATGTCCTGGATAGATTTTTCATTAATGCGGTGGTCACAGTGAGGAGGCAGCCCAGCCTCGGTGGGTTTTCTCTGAACAGATGATTTCCAGTGTGTGATTCCAAATAAGCACTTTTAGGCGGTTCAGTAACCACTTACGACAGAGGCAGAAAGGTGGAAAGAATTGGTGGTCCATGAAGCCTGTGGGTTCATCTCACTCATTCATCTTTGCTCAACATGAATGATTGAATTCTTACTGTGGTGGGCAGAATAATGGCCCCCCAAGGATGCCCACTTCCCTATCCCTGGAATCTGTGGACAGATATGTTACGTTGAGTGATAAAGGGGAATTGAGGTTGCAGGGGGAATGAAGGTAGCAAATCAGCTGACTTTGAGATAAGGAGATTATCCTGGTTTGGCCTAAACGGAACCGCAAGGGGCCTTTCAAAGTGGAGGAAGGAGGCAGAAGACGAGGTCAGAGTGATACCACGTGGGAAGCACGCACCCCACCATGGCTGGCTCTGAAGATGGAAGATGCCACGAACTGTGGCATGCAGGCAGCCTCTAAAAGCTGGAAAGAGCAAAGAAACCGAGTTTCCTGAGAGCTCCCAGAAAGGAACACATCCCTGCCAGGCTGGATTTTAGCCCAGCCAAACTTGCACTCCTGATTCTACACCTGTTAGATGTGTGTTGTAAGCCACTATGTTTGTGGTCATTTGTGGCGGCCCCGGGGCACTAATTTATCCTCTAAGTGCCAGGTCCTGCACCAGGTTATGGGAGGTCAAAGTCAAATGAGGCGTGGTTCCCACCCTCACCAGGCTCTCAGTCCCGAGAGAAGGCAGTTGGCCAATCAGCAGCTGAAGTGTGGAAAGCAGGTATGGGGTGATCTGGGTGGCTGTGGTGGAGGCAGATGGCTGTGCTTGGGGAAGGCTTCCCAGAGCTGACTTTTGAAGAATGGACTTGAAGGGTTATCCCGTGAAGGAGGGCCTGGGGAAAGCCATCCTGAACAGCAGGGCCACCGGCAGGGTCAGAGGGGCTAGAAATGCAGAGGCTGCGACAAGAGCAAGCCGGCCCAAGAGCTGAACTGGGCAGCTGGAATCTCACCCTAAGAGCTACAGGGGAGTATCCAGAGGGTTTTGAGTGCAGAACTGACATGTTTTGATCAACCTGACTGCAGAAATCAGCCAGAAGCAGAGCATGTCAAAAATAGAGCCACGTGGATCAAAATAAAGGCTTGTGGGGCCCTGGGCTGAGAGGGAGCAACCTGCCCAGGGGGGAGCATGGTGAGCAGCACCCCCAGACCTTCCCCTCCACTCTTCCTCATCCAAGTCTAGATTGCTTAGGTATTGCTGGACCTACTGCAGAGAACTCAGTAGGACCCACGGACTGGCCCTCTTCCCCTCACCTCCTTTGTGCTTTTCTTTTCTCCCTGGGCAAGGGCACCCAGGGAAAGAGGCAGATGGAGAACGAAGTTGTGGTCACAGGCAGGGCGCTAGGCCTGTCATTCTTTCATAAATTAAATGTAAGCTATAAAAATGGATTATTTAAGGAATAATTTCCATTATTTTCTAATATAAAAAAGCAGGGACAAATGCTGTGATAAATTACAGAGCCGGAATGAAGAGAGGCGTTTCATTAATTTAACGAGCTGGCTGAAAACGCCATCCCTGTGGAATCAGGGGCTGCCTTGGGCCCTGCCAGGCTGCAGCTGGCTTTGCATGGCACTTGACCCCCCCCACCACCACCACAAGCTGGCGGCCACCCTGGGCAGGGAGCCGTTCCCTGGCAGGATGAGGCCTGGGCTGCTTGCAGGGTGTGGTGGAGGGCAGCAGGAACAACAAGTCAGGTCTTCTGGCGCTGCCTGGGGGCTCGGCTGAGCCCTCAGGATGGCTGTGGCTTTATGTCTGGACTTGCATGACAGCTGGTTGGGCAAGTTGGGCTGATTGGGCAGGTGGGAGATCAGTAGAGGACCGGAATCTGGGCTTTGGAAGGTCAAGGTCAAGTCCAGGCACTCAGCTAAACCTCCTGTCCTCAGCCCAAGCCAAGGGACCCCTCCCCTGCAAACCTGCAAACACACACATTCTTGGCTTTGTAGCCAAGTGAGGCAGGTGGTCTTCAAGTAGGAGCCCAAGTTCATTTCTCCCATGACTGAGCTCAAGGACCCCCCTACTTCTGTCCTAGTCCTCATGAGCAAGCCTCCGCCCTCCTTTCTAGCTGTGCTAGCTAGGTCCTGCCTTGCCACTTCTTTTCCAGTTTGGGGGCGTTCCTGGGTGATCATGATGGCACTAACATTTTATTTCATGCCCCCAGATACTATATTACATGCTCTGTAAACATTATCTGATTTAATCCCCTCGACAACCCCACCTTGTTCCCATTTTACAGATGTGAAGCCTGAGGCTCAAGGGCTTAAGCCATTTCCCCCACTAACTTGTAGTGCATGGCAGAGTCAGGATTCAAGCCCAGGTATCAGACCAGTTGAGCCAGTCTCTCTCCTCTGTGGCCCTGGCCTGTCCCAGCCTCTTCTCCATGGTCCTCAAGAGTCCTCATTAAACAAGTCCTGGGGTAGGATTGCTTGAGCCAAGAGGGGAGACTTCTGGTTTGGCGTGGCTGCTTTCAGAAGCAGCGTTTCCCAGCTGCCTTCAGAGCTGGATCATCACCCTAGCAGACCTGCCTCACATGCCATTGTGTGGTTGCCAAATTGAACAGCAAAATGAGGATGAAAGGACTGGCATTTTTCCTGGTTCCCGGAGCCCTTCCTTTCCCCAGTCTTTCTCTCCTGTCTCATCTGGCACACACCTCTCTCACCTGCACCCTCTACTACCAGGCCCAGAAAATACAAATTCTCCTTCTCCAGAAGCCCATTCCTTCATTCAGCCCTGCCACAAACGCTAATCAAGCATATGCCATTTGCTGGGTGCTGAGCTATAGATAGAGTCAAAGGCCTAAATCTGCCTCCCGGAAGTTCCAAGCAAACAGGTGACAATTCCGCATGGCGAGTGTGCAGGGGCTGAAGGATTCCAGAGAATCGGGGCTCTTTCCCTGGTCTGGGGAGGCAGGGGACACTTCTTGGAGAAGGGGATATTTACAGAAACTCCCAAAATGACAAGAAAAGCATAGAAGAGCTCTTGGGCCAGGGGCACGGCACATGCAGCTGCCTGCCGGAGGGAGGCTGGAAGGAGCAATGGCATGGCATCTTGAAAGCCAAGGCGGGCTGTTGAAGGAGTTTCAAAGCAACAGGAGCAAACCTCCTTTCAGAAAGATGAATCCAGCGCCAGCATGGAGCACAGATCAGAGGGCTGTAGAGAGGAGGCTTTGGGCAAGAAAAGGTGCTGGCTTGGGCAAAGGCAGAGGCTGGGGGCAGGGAGAGTTAGGGAGAGATTTGCACTTATTCGAAGATGGCTTTGGGCATTGTTATCAGATGGAAGTTTCCAGGAAAACTAGACTAAAAAGGAAGCAGAAGAGAAAAAGCAGCCATTTGCCTCCTAGACCCCTTCCCGATCCCCCCGGTCCTCAGAACTGGCCGGCCGGCCGTGTGTTATTTCCATGGCCAATCTTGAGCTTTCACGGACGCATTCCTCAGAATAGAGCGAGCAACACCTTACCGACACTTGTGTGATTCATGATCCCAGTAACGGGCGCTTGCCCGGGAAGCTGTCTTGGCTTCTGCAGCCGTTGGCGTCTAATTGATTTAATACATCAGCTAAGGAACTGCTGTTTCCTGAATGAAACTTAAAATTGCATTGACTCTACAGCTGCAGCTGAGAAGGACTTCACTCCAAAAGCCCAGCAGCCCGATCAGCCCGATCCCAGGTGGTACTGAGATCGCAGGGACTGGCGTGGAGTTAATGACTGCGCCTTTGATCTGGCATCTTCTGCTTCTCCCCGTGGGGAGGCATGAACACAGGAGAAATCAGGGAGCAGCGTTGGAGGCTCTTTAATGGGTGGCAATGGCCACTTGTAAGAAAACCGTTTTCCCTCCACCCCCAACCCCACCCCCCACACAGCAGGGTGAGGATAATGAATGTTCTATGAGCAGCTCTCATCTGAAGGGAACTAATTGATTCCAATTTTCATTTTACTGGATCCCATAATTCTTTATTATGCCTTCCTTTACGACTTAGAAGGCTTTGGCGCTGAGCTGCTGTGTAACAGGAGGGCTGTGTAATCCACACGATAATCATTTATTCACCAGCAGGACAAATGTGCCTTGTTGTCATTAAGAGGATGCACGACTGCTACCCCTGTCGCCCTTCTTTTCCCATCCGAGACAGGTGTGTCAATCTCAGAGCTGTGGGAAAAGTCATCTTCCCCTCTGAGAAGAAAGGGAACGGGAGGCCTCCAAGGAATTTCACAGATGAATCTGAAATCTCAGCCTCCTCTCCTTGGACATTCTAAGACAAATGGAAGGTTTCTGGGAAAATCGCGCTTTGAGATGGATCCCTGGTGGCAGGTGGCTTGAGACAAAATTCATTTAAGGAGAAGGGATGCGTCTACGTCTCTACAAGGGCAGGTGTTCACCTCCCTAAAGCTGGCTGGGCAAAGTTCCAGAAAGCCAGGTTATTCGGCAGGTTTTGAAAGACAGGTCATTGCTGTTCTGTCCTCTTTGCAAAACCCACAAAAAGTCAGCTCCTCCCTGCAGCTGACTTCACAGCTTCCTGAAGGCACGGCCTCATTCACTCACTCACTCATTCACCCTCTTACTCCACACACATTTATCAAGTTCCCGCAGCGTGTCAGGCACTGGGAATGTAGAGATGAATAACACTCGTGGCCCTGTTGTCAAGGAACCGACTTTCTGGTAAGGGAGGAAGAGAAAAGCAAGCAAATAAAAGAGCTACAGAGCTGGGTGCAAGCAGGGAAAGAAGCAGTTACAGGGGAGGGCGGGGTGAGCTGGGGTCTGGGAAGGCCTCCCAGAGCTGGGGAGCCATGAGATCATTCAGGCAGTGTGGGGTGGAGAACGCAAAGGCTTGTAACCAGAAAACGACTTTAGGGAATGGTTAGCAGCTTACATGGCTGGTGTGGGAAGTTCAAGAGGAGGAATGGCTGAGGTTTGGTGAGCTAAGTCACGAGGCCTGTGCCTGCCAAGCTAAGCAATTTAGGTTTTGTTCTGAAGGCAGCGGGGAGCCGGGACCAGGACAGGTTTTGTTTTGTTTTTGTTTTGGTTTGTTTGTTTGTTTTTTTGAGACAGAGTCTCCCTCTGTTGCCCAGGCTGGAGTGCAATGGCGTGATCTCAGCTTACTACAACCTCTGCCTCCGGGCTCAAGCAATTCTTGTGCCTCTGCCTCTCAAATAGCTGGGATTACAGAAGTCTGCCACCACATAATGGCTAATTTTTGTATTTTTAGTAGAGACGGGATTTTGCCATGTTGGCCATGGCTGGTCTCGAACTCCTGGCCTCAAGTGATCCTTCTGCCTCAGCCTTCCAAAGTGTTGGAATTACAGGTTTAAGCCCATGTGCCTGGCCCAAGTTTTTAAGAAAAAAAGAAACACTATCCAATGTGCAATGTATGCATTTTAGAAAGATCCCTCTGTCTGCATGGGGAGAAGTTTTGGAAGGGAAGATTGGATAGGGGTGCATGAGAACCTGACCTAGGATGTAGTCAGTCATCATGGCAAGGAGGGGAGGAGGTGAGACACCAAGGAGATACAAATCTCCAGGACTCCAGGAGTCATGGGACGTGGAGGGTGAGAGAGAACCGGGGGGCTGAATTTTACTCCTGAGATCCCGGCTTGGGAAGCTGCATAGATGATGTTGTTTTAGGAACGCTTGCAGTTGTAAGAGAAACTTAACAGACATCTAAGCAATAAGGGCACTTAATTATGTTCACACATTGAGAAGTCTGGATGTGAACCTTTTAGGGCTAGCTTAACATTTCAATAGTGTCATTAAAGACCCAGGATTTTTATTTTTTTTTTCTGCTCTTCTACTTTTTTTTTTTTTTTTTTTTTTGAGACAGAGTTTTGCTCTCGTCGCCCAGGCTGGAGTGCAATGTTGTGATCTCAGCTCACTGCAACCTCCACCTCCTGGGTTCAAGGGATTCTCCTGCCTCAGCTTCCCCAGTAGCTGGGATTACAGGTGCCCGCCACCATGCACCATGCTTGTCTAATTGTTTTGTATTTTTAGTAGAGATGGGGTTTCACCATATTGGCCAGGCTGGTCTTGAACTTCTGACCTCAGGTGATCTGCCTGCCTCGGCCTCCCAAAGTGCTGGGATTACAGGCATGAGCCACCGCACCTGGCCTCTCCTACCATCCTTGATGCACTGGCTTTTTACTTCATGGTTGCAAGATGGCTGCTGCTGCGCTGGATATTTTCATGGCATTCAAGGCAAGAAGAAGGGGAAAGAGGAGGTCACAGCCACATGTCTGTTACCTTTTATCAAGAAAACGAAAACTTTGGCCATCCTTAGCTACAGGGAGACCGGGAAAATTAGTTTTTAACTTTTTAACTTTTCTAGCACTAGAGTGGAGGCAAGTAAGGAAGAAGGGGATTGGGCATGGGTTATTGACTTGGCAGTGTCACCAACCAAGATGGAAAAACTCAGAGGAAAAGCCAGCATAGCCCTGTGCCCTGGGCTAAGAGGGGTGTGGGAGAAAGAGCAGCCTGTACCGGCGAGGGTTATGGGGCAGCAGGTGATATATGGGGAAAGCTTGGGGCAGTGTGTCCTTCGCTTCCAGATCATTCAGTTAGTGGGAGGCGCGGGAAAGAGGTGGAGGGTGGCAGGAAGAGAGAAGTTCAAGTATTCTCCTCCTTTCCTGTCTTCAGTGGCTGCGTCTCTTTGCAGGCTCTGGCTCCAGCCTGCTCTGGTTCCACCTTCCCCTGGTTAACCCCAGGCCCTCCTCCCTCTGTCCCTCCAGAAGAGAACTGATGTCTCCTTCCTGCTGTTGCTCGTGTCTGGGCTGCCTTACTAGGGCAGTTTGGCTTCTCAGCTCTCCACCCTGCCCCATTGCCCATGTAATCAGTTCCTTAGATTAGATTCTGTCTGTTTCAAATACTCAGAAGGGCTTCTGTGTTCCTGGTTGGACTCTAACTCTAACACCTGTCTTTGAAGAGGCTGGGGGTAGGGAGAGGTTTAAAGGAGTTTGTTTCCTGAATTAATGGTCACAGGAGGTCCCAATAAACAGAGACAGAAAGAGAGGGAAGCAGACCAGTGCTGGATCGGAGAAGCTGAACTGAAAGCAGGCGAGGGAAGAGGGAAGACTGCTTCTTGGCTTCCTGAGGTTGACAGGGACGGGAGGCCTGGCCAGAAGGGATCCACAGTTGGAAACTTCAGTAGATGGGAGGGCAGGGGGATCCTGGATGCAGGCCGGCTACTTCTAGCCTGGGCTGGAACCTGTAGCCATCTGATATCCTGGAGTAGGCAGGGATGAGGTGTCGGCCACTGTTTAGAGAGAGCGAATTCAAGATGTGGAAACTGCCCAGTGTGCTTAGTGCAAAGAGTGAGGAAACAGGACAGGGCTCCTACATTTGCACTCTCTGCTTAGTGACCTACAGTTTTGCTTCTGGTGATCTGTTAGTATATAACGACAAGGCTTGCATCATGGAAAGTTCTGCCAAGGCTCAAGTTGGGGAGGTCAGTTTTATCCATCAGGAGATGCTCTGTTATGCAGCAGTAACAAGCAACCCCCAAATCTCAGGGTTTTGATACCTTGAAAGTCTATTTCTCACTCAGGCCACATGTCCATTGTAGTTCCACAGGGGTCTCTGTGGATGTCAATCACCCAGGTACCTATCTGGTTACATGTGTCCCTGAGTACTGCAGCTCTGGGGAGGAAACATGGCATGTTGTATGCTAGCTCTTAAAGTTTCCACCCAGGACAACTGTCATTTCTGCTCATGTTGCGTTGGCCAAAGCAAGGCACATGCTCACCCCTAACTTCATTGCCCAGGAGGAGACATGGAATCTTTGGAAAGAGATCTGGTGAATGCATCCCAACCGAAGTGGTCTGGCACTTAGCCAACTACACTGCTGCTGCTGCTGCTGCTGCTGCTGCTGCCACTTGGAAAGTCATTCACACTCTAGTAATAGTTAGAGCACCTACATTGTGGTAGCAGCTCTGCCTGTGTTCACTGTGATGAAAGCTCTAGGAAGGCAGGTGTCTCTATTTTGATCATTGATGTAGCTCAGGCTCCTAGAAGAGCAATCAACACATATTAGGTGTCCAACAAATATTGGTGGGATGAATTATTAACTCATCAAATCTCATGACAACCTTGATGCAGTAGGTATTGTAAGTATCTCCATTTTTCAAAGGAAGAAGCTTAGGTTCAGAAAAGTTAAGTAAATTGCCCAGAGCTGAACATCTTGACTTAGAAATCACTGGATCCCACATAGACCTGGTCTGAGCTCCTCTCCTCTCCCTTGCCTGTGCTTCTCTCCAAGACACTGCTGTCCCCTACATCAGTCTGTCGTGGGGGACACCTTATCACCTCTGAGAGGCAGGAGAGTGTTTGCTACGCATTTTCCCCTGGGGAATGTTATTGCACTCTCCTTCCACAGGCTGATGGGTGGATGGCGGGTGTCCTCAGCTCTCAAATCCCCTGCACATGCTTTGGGTCATGTGGCAGGTCCACTCCTGCCCTGCAAACATCAGAGCATCTGTGACAACCTGGGACAGAGGGGATGGACCTCAGTGTGCACAGGGTCACACACCCCATTACTTTTCTGGAAATGTCACCTGTGGGGGAATTATCTGACTATCCCCATTCAATTGGCATGTATCAGACCTACTGTGTGCTGGACACCATCTTTGGTGCTGGCCTTGACTTTTGAGTAACTCACAGTGAAGTGGAATCCTTCAAGACGGAGATGATTTTTTTTTTTTTTTTGAAGATGAAGAAAAGCCCCAGACTATGGATAGTGACAGTGGGAACAGCCAGCACCTCAAAACTCTCAACAGCACTAGGCATAGTTATCTGAAGTATGTTCATCCCCGTTGGTAGGATCAGAGTTGTGTTTCTAGACCTCTGTCACACCACCTAGGGTGGTGGGCTTTGGGCTTCTTTTGGCTTTGCCCTGGTGGTGTGCGTTCCCCTTTCCGTGGGCAATGGCCCCTCACCTCCCCCTGGAGGTCCTCCTGTCCCCTGGGTGCAGCATGAGGGGACTGTTGACCCAGGCGCCCTTCCCTCTGCTGACCACGGTTAATGCAAAGATACGGATCCCTCCTGGTACTGGGTCCCTAGAGAAGGTGCCCAGTGGTACCCACCACTGTGATCTTGGACCTCTCTCTGTTTCTGTCCCATTTTCTCTGCTTCTGTGAGCCCTCCTCTGCCCACCTCCATCATACAGTGCTCTTTCTATGCAGCTTAGACAGAGTTGCCAGTCTACCGCATGCAACCAAAATAACCTAACTGACGTACACAGGGTTACTAATTCCAGAGCTGGAGGGCAACTTAAGGGCCATTTGATCCAACCCTTTAATCCTGTTGCTGAACAAATTAAGACCCAAGAGTCAATTGAAGTCTGGAGGGTGGACGTAATGGCAGGCAGCCGCTGAGAGCTCTCTGTGAGTCAGCCGTTCTACTGAGCCTCGCAGGCAAGTCAACAAGCCAACAGGAGGGTTGGCGTTCCCATCTGAGAGTCAGGAAGGTGCTGGGCAACTTTCTCAGACCCACACAGATTGGAAGTAGCAGGACCCATGTCTGAACCCAGGCACTCTGGTTCCAGATCTGAGCTGGCCCCTCAGGGGTGCTCTCCGTCTTGTGGTTTGCCTGGGGGCAAATATAATTGAGAAGACTGGAACCCCGGGGCTCCTGGGTCCTGCAAAGGGTCTGCCCACAGCCCTCCATCGAGTACACAGCCAACAGATTCCAATCAGACTCATTTGTATATTTCTTCCCTTCCTTCGTTCTATGGGTCTGGCGGGGTCCCCACTTTTCTGTTTTGGAGATGGTTCCTTGAAAACCTCTTGGGTACCCAAGGAATTCAAGCAGCAGATGCCTGTCACGGGGTTTCCTTCGCCACCATGGTCAAGGGATCTTGCCTGTCAACAGCAAAGGCCAGGCCTGGGAGCCCAGAGAGCTGTACCTCTCAGAGCCATTGAAAGATAATTCGGGAGACTTAGCCAAAGCAGTGGCCCTGATGCTCCCCTCTGGGGCTCACTGCACCCCCTACTTGTGCTGCCTCAGCTGACATGTCCCCGCTCTAGGGTATGCCACTGGGGTGAGTCTCACTGGTCAGGGAAGGCTCGACGGCAAAGGCTTACTACCACCTGGTCCTAACCAAATCCTACACATCCAGCTACGGAGGCCTCAGCCAGGCCTCTCACAGCCCTCTCAGCCCAAAGAGGGAGACCCTGCCCTCCGCGCTCACTCCCCTTCTGTTCCCTGCCAACTTCAGCTGGGCAGGCCTCACCCAAATGCCAAGACGAGCTCTCCTCTTCTCTTTGGCATTTCCAGAAGGAAAGGGAGTGTCCTCAGCCTTGAATCGGCGCTTCTGTGGGACTCCCAGTCCTGCTTATTCCACCTCACTAGCAGTGACAGTGGAGCCTCCTCCCTGCTTTGCCCCAGCAGCCAGCAACCCTCACCAGAGCAAGCCATTATCTTTCTCAGGAACAGCAGGGCTGCCTCACACTGCTGCAGGGGACGGGAAGGAAGCTCCCTCTGTCAGCAGGGAGAGGAACGAACCCCAGGATTTCACATCTAGGAGCGTTTAAGTGTCCATGCTAATCTGTACATGGCTTGTTTGGTGCCTTCCAAGACAGAGGAGCAGAGCCAAGCGGCTTGTTCTCTGAGTTTCTCACTCCCCAAGAGTAGAAGGAGGGCTTTCCAGTCATCTCCCCACACACTCTTCCACTCCTCCAAGATTTAGGGAGAGATGACAGGGGAGGGAGTGCACAAAGGAGGTCTTGCCTCTGTTAGTGCTGAGCAGGGCAGACGGGCTTTAAACAGGCAACGACAGGGAGGGGCAGTGTATTAGTCTGTTTTCATGTTGCTAATGAAGACATACCTGAGACTGGGTAATTTATAAAGAAAAATATGTTTAATGGACTCACAGTTCCACGTGGTTGGGGAGGCCTCAAAATCATGGCAGAAAATGAAGGAAGAGCAAAGTAATGTCTACATGGCAGCAGGCAAGAGGGCTTGTGTGGGGCAACTCCCATTTAAAAACCCATCAGATCTCGTGAGACTTATTCACTACCGTGAGAACAGTATGGGGAAACGACCCCCACGATTCCATTATCTCCACCTGCCCCACCCTTGACACGTGGGGATTATTACAATTCAAGGTGAGATTTGTCTGGGGACACAGAGTCAAACCATATCAGGCCGTGGGGAGGATCTGGAGCCCAAGGAAAGCATCCCTTGGTGGGGGCCAGGGGGACTTTGAGGCTGACGTTTAGGGGGATCCCTGCAGTTTAGCAGGCTTGGGTGGGCGGGGTGGAGAGAGAACGATCCAGGCAGAGAGCATGGGTCACCTGACAAACCCAGCAAAGATCTGAACACGAAAACTGGACTTCAAGAGGAACGGGGGTGAGGACGTTAAATTCAACAATCAATTGAACACCTGCTGTGCTCTCAGTGTTGGGAGAGAGGGAACCAAGGGCTGGCCAGGTTAGGGAGGGCTTGTTCCAATTTTATGTTGTGAGCAATAGGAGTCATTTACATATCTTAAGCACATTCTCATCTGAGAGAGATCATTCTGGGGCACCATGTGGAGTTGGGATTGACGGGGCAAATCTGCAGGCGGGGAGGTGCTATCTGGAGGCTGTTGTCATAACTTGAAGGAGACAGGGAGATGGTTTGGGCTAAAGCAGTGGCAAGAAAATGGAGAGAAATAGGTGGATTGGCAAGATATTTAGGAAGTAGAATCAATAGGTGACAGGGAGAGAGGGAGAAGCTTTTAATAGAAAGTTGCCTTCTGCTAGGTCCATCATTGCCTTGGTGCCGGGAGCACCTGGGTCAGTCTGGGTGATGCAAGGTTGACGCTTCCTAATGAAAGGCAGTGGTCACTAAAGGCCCCCAGTGCCCGGTTCTGCAGCCAAAAACCCTCAGCCCCCACCCCTCACTGGCCCACAGCCCTCCAGTGAGGTCCTCAAGCCACCCCTCCAATGTCCTTTCCAGAAGCTGAGCCTCACAGGGACTGGGGAACAGAAGACCACAGCTGGCAGCTGAGCCTGATGTCCCTCGGGGATGTCCTTGGTCCTGTGTTTTCCCTGGGGGCAACTCAGTAATGCAACAGGAACAACTTGTCTGTGAGAAAACCATAGACGTGACAATGAGATACCATCTCACACCCATTAGGATGGCTACTATAGAAATCAACAGACAGTAACGTGGTTGGTGAGAATGTGGAGAAATCAGAACCCTGTGCACTGTTGGTGGGAATGCAATGATGCAGCCACTATGGAAAACAGTATGGCAGTTCCTCAAAAAATGAAACATAGAATGACCATGTGATCCAGCAATCTCACTTCTGGGTATATACCCAAGAGATTTAAAAGGAGGGACTTGAACAGGTAGGTATTTTTATGCCCATGTTCACAGCAGCATTCTTCATGATAGCCAACAGGTGGAAGCAACCCAAGTGTCCACTGATGAATAAATGGATGAACAAACTTTATTAGTCCGTTCTTACACTGCTAATAAAGACATACCCAAGACTAGATAATTTATAAAGGAAAGAGGTTTAATTGGCTCACAGTTCCTCAGGGCTGGGGAGACCTCAGGAAACTTACAGTCATGGCAGAAGGGGGACCAATCACGTCTTTCTTCACATGGCAGCAGCAAGGAGAAGTGTTGAGCAAAGGGAGAAAAGCCCCTTGTAAAACCATCAGATCTCGTGAGCACTCACTCACTAGGATGAGAACAGCATGAAGGTAATTGCCCCCATGATTAAATTACTGCTCACTGGGTCCCTCCCATGACATGTGGGGATTATGGAAACTACAATTCAAGATGAGATTTGGGTGGGGACACAGTAAACCATATCACTGCAGCATACACATACAATAGAATATTACTCTGCTCTAAAGAAATGCATGAAATCCTGCCACATGGCACAACATGGATGACCCTTGAGGACATTATGCTAAGTGAAATAAGCCAAACACAAAAGTCAAATTCATAGAGACAAAAGTAGAATGGTGGTTGCCGGGGACTGGGGGGAGAGAATGGGGAGTTATTATTTGTGGGTATAGAGTTTCAATTTTACAAGATAAAGAGAGTTTCTGGAGATGGATAGTGGTGATGGTTTTGAAACAATGTGAATGTACTTAGTGCCACAAAACTGTATACCTAACAGTGGTTAAGATGGTAAACTTTATGTTGTGTGTATTTTACCACATTTTTTTAAAGTGTAAAAAAAGATCATGGGAGGGAAAAAAAGTGCAATCTCCTGGTTTTGATAATGTATGACCATTACAGAAGATGTTACCACGTGGGGAAGCTGGATAAATGGTACATGGGACCTCTCTGTACTATTTTTGCTACATAACTTCTTGTGACTCTAATTATTTCAAAATGAAAAGGTGCTAGGTGTGGTGGATCATGCCTATAATTCCTGATACTTGGGAAGCTGAGGCAGGAGGATCGCTTGGAGCCAGGAGTTTAAGACCAGCCTGAGCAATGCAGCAAAACTCTGTCTCTCAATGAATACAAATAAAATTAGCTGGGCATGGTGGCACATGCCTATAGCCCTGGCTACTTAGGAGGCTGAAGTGGGAGATTGCTTGGAGCCCAGGAGTTTGAGGCCAAAGTGAGCTATTTGGCACCAGTGTACTCCAGCTTGAGTGACACAGTGAGACCCCATCTCTAAAAGAAAAAAAAAAAATTGGTGAGAAAAACTGTAGAAAGGTGAAGAGTGACAATCTCCCCTCCTTCCTCCTCCTACCCTCTGGCTCATTCCTGCCCCAATGGACATTTCAAGAAAACCCTTCAGTTTCTTATTTATCTTTCCAGAATTTATTTTTGCATATACAAGTAAATGCAAATAGAGATGATGGTCTTCCTCTAATTTTCATACAAAATAGTATATTAATACACTATTCTGCCATAGGCTTTTTTTTTTTGCTTAACAATAAATCCTATAAATCCTATAAATCCTTCCTTTTCGATACACAGAGAGCTTCCTGGTTATGTTTAAATGTACATGCAATTCTATGGTCTGAGTAAACTGTAATCGATTTAACCAGTCCCTCTTGGATGGACATCTAGATTACTTTGTGATGTGGTTTGGCTGTGTCCCCACCCAAATCTCACCTTGAATTGTAATAATCCCCATGTGTCATGGGAGGGACCTGGTGGGGGGTAATTGAATCATGGGGGTGGGTTTTTCCCACGCTGTTCTCATGATAGTGAATAAGTCTCATGAGTTCTGATGGTTTTATAAAAGGGCAGTTCCCCTGCACATGCTCTCTCTCTCTGCCTGCCGCCATGTAAGATGTGCCTTTGCTCCTCCTTCACCTTCCACCATGATTGTGAAGCCTCCCCTGCCATGTGGAACTGTGAGTCCATTAAACCTCTTTTTCTGTTTAAATTACCCAGTCTGGGGTATGTTTTTATTAGCAACATGAGAACAGACTTTGGTGCTCCAAAAACAACCTTGCCATGGCTAATCTTGCACAGATGTCATTTCTTACCTGCCCAGAAGTGCAGGATCACTGGCTCTTTTGCTCACTCATCCTACAATTGAGAAGTGGTCCTTGGGAAGGCTACCTGCTGCTGCAGCGGGAACATTCACTTTGCAGTCACAGCCTCCTGAGTTTGAATGCCAGCTCTGCTACCCATGAGCTGTGTGACCCTGGGCAAGGTCTTTCACCTCTCTGGGCTCCCATTTCCTTGTGCAAAAGTGGGAACTGTTCCAGGATGTGCCTCCTAAGATTGCTGAGATAAGGAATGTCATGAGTGTCAGTGGTCAGCATGGTGCTGACACCATTTGTTGCTGTCAATGTAAACAGGATGTCAGGCCCTCCCTGCCTCGGCTCTATAGCAGGTACTGAAGAGGCAAATCTGCCAGTTTTCAAAGGAAATCGTTAAGAGTCTGCTTCACCATCCTAGAAGCCACTTGTCCAGTCAGCTAATAAAACACCAGAGTGAAGAAGCCACTTCTCCAGTCAGCTAATAAAACACCCTTTTGCGTAAGGCTCACCTGGTGCCAGCCTCTGCCCCACCCACCCTGTGGAGGTTGCCCCTCACCAAGGGTCTCCTAGGAGCCTCCTGATGTCAAAGGTGGGTTCCATTGTCCCAGCATTGGTTCAAAAATAAGGTCACTACAATTAAAGCTCCTTTGGCACAGGACATCCAGGTCTGCCCTGGAGGAAGGGAATTGGCTTTTTCCCTGCTACCTGCTGTCATAGGACCTGAGACCCACAGCTGTTTCAGGAAATATTCTGTTCTCTGCCAAGCAGAAGGCTAGCACAGTGTGCGATCATGAGGATGGACCAGGCAGATCCTAGCTCACGGGCAGTGTGACCTTGGGCAGGTCACCTTACCTGCCTTTGTGAGCCCCAGGGCTCTCATCTGTAAGGTGGAGATCATACACCTGGTTCCATAACTTTCCCTACACCATCTCACGGAATCCTTGAGACTCCCCTGGAAGACAGGCATCTTCAGCAAACTTCATTTTGCAGTTGAGAAAAGTGATGTTTAAATGGCTGCTAAACAGCCATGCAGAAATCCAGCCCAGATCTGTCTGGATCCAGAACCTGGACTCTGTCCCGTCACAGGCCTTTCCACTAACACAAACATTCATTCATCGGGAAAGGGGAATCCACTTGACCTGCAGGTAGAGAGAAGTCCCCATACCACTATACTCAGGATTGTCTGCCATCTCTAAAGGTGCCAGCTCCAAGCAGGCAGACCACCCCCCAACCCCAGGCTGGCTGGGAGCAAGCTGGGGAAAGACACAGTTGGCAAAACACATTAGCATCTTCTTATCTGCTAATTAATTTTGTGAAAAATTACTTATGTATCTATTTATTTTCACCCAAGAGCAATTGGGGTTACGGGAATGTGATGACATGTTTTACATGTAAAGGAAAATGCCTCTCATTGAGAGGTTTAAATAATCTCCCATGAGACTCAAAGTCCAGGAGGGTGACTAGGGGAGCAAACAAGAATCCTATACATTATTTCAGTGCGAAAGCCTGAGAAATATGGGCAAGAGTAAGAATGGGGTCTTGCACTCCCGCATTCTGAAAAAAGATGCCCACAGCCCAGGATGGTGTCTGTGAAGGGTCATGAGACTGGGGTGGAATTAAAGGCCATTCCCGCTGGGTGTGGTGGCTCACACCTGTAATCCCAGCGATCTGAGAGGCCAAGGTGGGCAGATTGCCTGAGCCTAGGAGTTTGACACTAGGCTGGGCAACATGGTGAAACTGTGACTCTACAAAAAAATTTTTTAAAAATTAGCTGGGCATAATGGTGTGTGCCTATAATCCCAGCTACTGGAGAGACTGAAGTGAGAAGATTGCTTGAGCCCAAGAGGAAAAGGCTGCAGTGAGACATGATCGTGGCACTGCACTCCAGCCTGGGTGACAGAGCTATAGAGCCTGTCTCATAAAATAAAGTAAAATAAAATAAAATAAAAATTTAAAAGGCCATTCCCCACCTCCATGCCCTTGCTAGCACTGTTTCACTGCCTGGAGCACTCTTCCTTACCTCGACTGCCTTGAAAACACCTATCCAGCTCTCAAATGTCAACTTAAGCAGCACTTCCTCTGGGAGAATTTTTGGGCCCTCAGGGTTGGCAAGCAGCCCTCCCTCCAATGCCGCATTAGCCTCTTAATAAGCCACCATAGCACCTGTAAATGGGTTAAGCATCTCAGTGGTTTCCAGGTTTGTTGCATGGCCGAGCATCTTGGGTGCTCTGTAAATGTTAGTTGAAGAAAGGATGAATGGTATGGAGCTGTGGCTGCAGGCTGAGCTGGTGAGGGAAGGCTTCCTGGAGGAGGAGGCATTGAGCTGTGTATCAGTGATTATAGACATGGTCAGGTAGTGAGAAGAGTGTCTTTTAGCACATGGCGCTGGCTGGCTCACTTACCTGGGGTCTTCCCTACTACACTGTAAGTTTCCTGAAGATAGGAGTAAAGTCACATTTAATATTGTGTCCCAGTCTTAGCACTGTGTCTGGCACAGCATGAAGTATTTGCTGCAACAATGAATGAAAACGTCATGTATAACCAACAGACACTGGCCCAAAAGCTGGCCAAGCTGAAGATTGTGGCTATCACTAGAATTCTGGTCACAACCTTTCACTCTCTGTGTGATGCTGGGCAAAACCCTTCCCCTCTCTGAGCCTCAGTTTCCTCATCTGTTGATTGAAAGTGTCAGGGAAAGTGTGGTCTCTAGGATTCCTTCTGTTTGTCATCTTGGAGATGGCCCTTCCTATGTTTGGAGAGCTTCCCACATTATGAATTTCCTTCCTCTGTCCCCAGGTAGAAATCAGAACTCACTTTCCCAGACTCCTTTGCTGCTATGGTACTGTCATGTGACCTGGACACCACCTATCAGATGCACAGGCATGAGCCTCCCATGGGTAGGGCAGTATTAGGCAATAGAGAGGCACTGCTTGTACCTTGTCCTTTAGTGGGGAGGGACAGCAGTGGTGGAGTCCCGGTGGTAACACCCATGTAGGGCACACCTGTGGTAGGAGCTGAGGTGCCTGTGTTGGCAGCAGGAGCCTCTCTACTGGGAGCTACTGGTGGAACGTGCTGCCTCCTCCAAACCTGATTTCCTGACCTCATGCACAATCTGTGATTTGCATATTAGCCCTTAAAAAAATTCCATTTCGGCTGAGACCAGCTAGAGTGGGTCCTGGTGCTTGCACCTAAGAACCGTGATAAATGCACCATCCAATTTGAAGATTCCATCATTCCAAATATAATTTGGTGGTTTAAGACTAGGTTTTAATTTGATTTGATTTTTTGAGACAGGGTCTCACTCTGTCACTGAGGCTGGAATGCAGTGGCACAATCGTGGCTCGCTATAGCCTCCGCCTCCCAGGCTCAAGGGTTCCTCTGAGTAGCTCAGACTACAGGCGCACACCACCATGCCCAGCTAATTTTTAGGTTTTCTTTTGGTAGAGACGGGGTCTCACTCTGTTGCCCAGGCTAATATCAAACTCCTGGGCTAAAGCAGTCCTCCCACCTGGACCTCCCAATGAGCTGGATTACAGGCATTAGCCACTGTGCCCAGTCCTAAGACTAGGTTTTTAAATGAAGATAGAGTGGTTATTCCACAGTACTGATTTATAGGTCTGTTATCCAGCTTTCTTTACCTTTCAGCACATGTTTCCTAGTCATTTTCCAAAGTTTGGAAAGCTGTGTTTTTGAGAGATCTCACCACTTCAAACCACTAATTTGGAGAAAATGTCTCAGACCGTGGTGCTGGCCTTCACATCTCACTAAGATCCAGGGCCAGTGCTATTTAGTTTCTGCCAGGTGGATTCTGAATTTGGTGTCACATAGGAACAGAGACAAACATGCATTGCTCGTCTGCACACAGACCTCAAAGCTGCAGTGCTGGACGGTGGGGCAGAAAAGCAAAGCCTTTAGAGTTTGACAACCCTGAGTTCGAATCCCAGCTTGAGCACACACAAGCTGTGTGGCCCTAGCTATGTAACTTAAGCTCCCAGAGTCTCAGTTTCCTCATCTGCAGAATAAGGACAATAATGTCTACTTTGACAGTTCCTGTGAGGATTAAATGAAATAATGTTTGTATGGCAAGATATCATTGTTGATGCCTTCTCCAGAATCCATTTTCTATTCCTGTATAAAATTCACCTCAGAGTTTGGTAGCTTAAAACAGCACTCATTTATTCGCTAATAAATCAGCAATTGGACAGGGCTCGACAGAGCTAGGTCAACTCTGCTTCACGGGATGTTGGTTGACACCGGCTCTTCAGCTGAGATGGCTTGAACAGTTGGGGACTGGCTGGGTCTGCTCCCTCCTTCCTCTCTCTCCTCTTGATCTTTTAGCCCCTGGGACCTTTCTCTTCCTATGGTGTTTGCTTGGACTCTACAAGGCAGCTCCAGGCAACAACAGAGTGGAAAATGGAAGTTAGAAAAGCAACTCCTGTAACTCACACAAGTTCTATAGGTCACTTCTGAGATGGGACTCAATCCCAGAGGCAGGGCTTGGGCTCAAGACCAGACTGAAGACTGACTGAAACAGGGAAGAGGCAAAAGCACTGTATTAGTTCATTCTCACACTGCTATAAAGAACTACCTGAGAATGGGTAATTTATAAAGAAAAGAGGCTTAATTGACTCATAGTTCTGCATGACTGAGGAGGTCTCAGGAAACTTACAATCATAGCAGAAGGGGAAGCAGGCACGTCTTACATGGTGGCAGGTGAGAAAGAGAAGGAACTGTTAAACACTTATAAAACCATCAAATCTCATGAGAACTCACTCACTATCATGAGAACAGCATGGGGGAAACCACCTGCATGATCCAATCACCTGCCACCAGGTCCCTCCCGAGACACGTGGGGATTATGGGAATTACAATTCGAGATGAGAGTTGGGTGGAGACACAGAGCCCAGCCATATCAAATACCTCTCCATAGAATATGCCTACCAGTGCCATGTCAGCTTACTATTGCCATGGCAACGCGAGGAAGTTACCAACCCTTTTCCATGACAATGACCCAATGACCAGGAAGTTACCACTCTTTTCTGGAAATTTCTGCATAACATGCCCCTTAATTTGCATGTATCTAAAAGTAGGTATAAATATGGCTGCAGAACTACCCTGAACTGCTACTCTAGGCACACTGCTCATGGGGTAGTCCAGCTCTGCAAGGAGCCTGGACGTCTGCTGCTGCCATGCTCTGCTGCTTCAATACAGGCTGCTGTTTAACACCACCAGCTTGCCCTTGAATTGCTCCTGGGTGTAGCCAAGAACCCTGCCAGGCTAAAACTTAATTTGGGTGCTCACTTACCTCCATCACTTTCACTGCCTTCAGTTGGTCCCAGCAAATTGAAATCAGCCCAGATTCGGCATGAAGGTTCACACAAGGCTGTGACTTCAGAGAGGCAGGATTCATTGGAGGTCATTGTGTAAACTATAAAATATATCTTAGGGTTTTTTTTTTCTTGTTTTTTCCTCCCCCTTTTCCTGCCAACGGAGTCACCTAGACTCTTGCACATTGTCTTAGGGAAGAGATGCAACAGGACAGAGCATAAAGAGGAAAACAAAAAGGATCTTCCTGGCTGTGGTTCTTAAAAGCCTAAGCCTGACAAGGCGCGTATCATGTCGCCCTCTCCCTCCCGACACACAACTGTCAAGAAAGAGAGAGGGGACTAGAAACTGACTTTGCTTTATAACGTAGCAAAGTCAAGACTCCAGCATCCCACAAGACTATGAATATGAAACAGAAATTAAGGAAAATAAAGCAAATTAGAAGTCAGTTACTCATCCTCCAATAATTTTTTTATCTTTACATTTTGTTTATTTATCTGAGATAGGATCTCACTCTGCTGCCCAGGCTGGAGTGTAGTGGTGTGACCTCAGCTCACTGTAACCTCTGCCTCCCGGGTTCAAGCGATTCTCCTGCCTCAGCCTCTCAAGTAGCGGAGACTACGGGTGTGTGCCACCACTCCTGGCTAATTTTTGTATTTTTAATAGAGATTAGGTTTCCTGGTGTCGGCCAGGCTGATCTGACCTGAAGTCACCCGCCTGCCTCAGCCTCCCAAAGTGCTGAAATTACAGGCGTGCAACACCGTACCTGGCCTTATTTTAATTATTGATTTGGTAAATACATTCTCATGGTGGATAGTTCAAAAGTACAAGCATGTATAGATGGGAAGTCCTCTTCCTCCTCCTGGTCCCAGTCATCCAATTGTCCTCTCTAGACCAGCCAGAGTTGCTCAATTTGCAGGTGTCCTTTCAGATAGTGAGTCTCTAAAACAAAGCAAATATTTTTTTCTCCTCCTTTTTTACAAAAATAACAACATACTGTAGATTATATCCTATATCTTACTTTTAAAAATCTTATCAACATATCTTGGAGATAATCCCATTTGTGTATATAAGATCTTTCTTATTACCCTTTTATACCTATATATTTTTCCATTATGCAGCTGTATCGTAATTTGTTTAACAAGTCCCTATTGATTGGTTGTTTCTCAACTTTAACTAACACAAACTACACCACAATAATAATCTCACATATGTGTCATTCCACACGTGTACAATCCTGGTATGAGATTTGTAATTGTGATTGATATTGTCAAATTGATCTACATGAGGTTCTACTATTTAATGCCTCCATCATCAACGTATGAGAGCACCTGTCTCCTCTCACACCTTCCAACATTGAGTATTATCAAGTTGTAATAACTTTGCCCATCTTGTAGGTAAAATACGGTATCTCAAGATAGTTAACATCTTTTCATTTATTTCAAAGCTATTAATATTTCTTTTCCAGTGAACTCCTTGATCATAGTCTTTGCTTAGTTTTCTACTGGCTTGTAGACTATTTTCTTTGTGATGGTAAGGAGTTCTGTATACAATGGGGGAATTTATGCAAATGCATTTGGATCCTCCCTGGCTCCCTATTATGAAATCTGGAAATCATAGAGCCTTTAATTGAGATTGGTTTTCTTCTCCCCTTGGTGCTTCATTGCTAGTATTGTCCTCCCAATGTTAGGACATCCAATTAACCAAACAGATAACATAGTCAGTGGAACTGAGTAATCATGAGGGTTTCTAAAAATCAGAGAGGAAAGGAACATATCAATGTGCTGTCCCCCAGATCTAGAGCGAAGACACCTCACTTTTTGCGGGGCATGTCTCTAGGAATGCTCAGGTAGGGGCTGGCATGATTGGTAATGACTTTTGTCCCCACAGGCTGTTTGAAGTCGTGGGCTCTGTTCTTGTCTATATAGCAAAACTGTAACATTCACATGCTTCACCCACCTTTGTTAAGTCTGTTTTCTTGTTTCAATCCAATTGGAGGTTGGTTGACTACTGCAATGGGGAAAGATTAAGAAGTGAAGAGTATGAGTGCTGGAATGAAATAGTGATATGCTGGGTATTGCTGTGTTTAGAATGTATTATCTCATACATGCCTTTTAGCAATCCTATTACTCCTATTTTTCAGACACAGAGACTGAGGAACAGTGAGATCACATATCTTGCACAAGGTCCTACAGTTAGTATGTAGAGAAACCAGGATTCAACCTCAGAAAGTCTGGCTCCAGAGTTCTCTGTTTTACCCTATGATTCAACTTATCTGCAGTCTGCTGAATATTTTTGTCTTTTGTCCCCATGAGAAACAATGACTATTTCAGCAATGGCAAATAGGGCTCATCATGTATGCACACTCTGATTGCTTTGTGGTGGCTGCCTGGAGCACTGGGTTGAAAAAGACCCAGGCTCTGTAGGAGGTGGTTGATTAATGATGTCTGCCATTCAGAACAAAGATGTAGCAGCAGGTGTACCTTATCTTTGCTGTCTCCGGACTCTTCCATTGAAGTCTTTAGGTCCTGGATTATCCAATTAGCCCTGCCTTTCCTGGCACTGTGATCTCCCTCTGCCTTAATATCAGCCCTCAGTCCTCAGGGTTCTTCTCTCTGATATCTACACTCATTGCCTTTGCTTCTCTGCGCTCCCTAAAACATGGACTCTCCTCCCACAACCCAACTGCACTTAGTCCTACCTCCAGTGTGAAACTGCCTACGGTTGCCCCCAACCTCACTCATCCTGGAATGAGTGTTGTGATGTGAGTCAGCATTAATGAACTAATCTGAGATGTATCTCAACACCATCATAGTCCCTGAAGGTAGCAGCAGGTGGGGGGAAATTCATCCTTAGTCTCTGTCTCCCCCAGAGCCCAGCACAGAGCCTGGTGCAATTTGGATCCTCAACAAATGTCTAGAAAATATATAAATGAAAGAATAAATGGATGGCATTCTTCTGATGTTTCACATTTGTACATCTCACTCATTCTTTGGGAGCAGGGATGGTATCAACATAGCACCACTGTGATGGACGATAATAATTTCTTTAAATCTGTGGGGACAGAAATTGAGCTAATAAATCATCTTTCACAGGGTGGTTATGGAGAATTCTGAATGAGATAGAGAATAATAAATGCTTACAGAAGGAACTTGGTAAATATTTGACTGTTACCAATAGTAACAATAGCAATAATAATGCCACATATTGATTTAACTGTTGTAACTGTACAGAAGCTATTCATCTTATGCTTTTCATGCTGTTTATTCAATGCTTCTCTTTCACTGTCAATGTTAATACATAGTTTATATCAGTTAGCTTTGGCTGTGTAACAAACAACCCGAAAACTTAGTGTCTTAAAGCAATGATGATTTATACACTTTAAATGGGTAAACTTTATGGTATGTAATTTAGGCTTTAAAAAGATGTTTAGAAAATAGCAACGGAGAGATTTTACTTTTTGCTTAACAAATTAGTAAAGATTTTTAAAGTTGCTTTTTAAAGATAATGGTCCCTGAACCCCTAGGGCTTCGTGAGGCCCTTTGAAGATCTGCAGGTGATCAAACTATTTTCGTAATAATACTAAGATGTTTTTTTGCCTTTGCTACTCTCATTCTCTCCCTAGTAGACAATGGAGCTTTCCACAGGCTCTATGATGTGTCATTTTGCAACATATTGATGCAGAAGCAGATAGGAGAATCCAGCATCTTTCATTAAGCTAGATTTTGATGAGATTTGCAAAGATGTAAATCCATGCCATTCTTCACACTAGATATTTTTTGTTTTGTACATAACATGTTACCTTAATTTATGCTAGCATTTAAGGAGTTTATTGTCATTATTTTAAATGAATTAATATTCTTGAAATCTTTATGCTTTGATTTCTAAAATGGCTAGTACCCACACCATCCCCTTTGCCTCTCTGTGCTCCCTAAAACACAGCCACATATTGATAGAAGTAACTAACATAAACACAAGCACTTTGGGATCCTCAGTATTTTTTAAGAGTGTAAAAAAGCACTGAGACCAAAAGGTTTGAGAACTGCTTCTGTACAGCAATGTGACAATACAATCCGAGGCCTTGAAAATGAAACTTTTCTTTAATTCATTAAAAAAAGAGTGGAACTTTTCTTCAACAATAATTTGTCCTAAGGAAATAATCAAAAGTAAATTGTAAGATATTTTTGTAAGTATAGTCATTACAATCTTATTTAAAATAGTAAAATATAAAAACAGTGTCAATGTCCATCCATAAGGGGTTATTTCAGTGAACAACAATGAAATAAAATACACTTGGCTAACAAAAATACTGTAAGATAGTATTTAATTGCAACAAAAGTGTTCACAATTCATTAAGTTAAAAAAAGTAGAATACAATTTAGTCTGTAGAGTGTGATCCTATTCCCTTCTTGTTTAATTTAATGAATTGTGGGAGACTAGAATATGCCTCCCAAAATATGAAAGATTGTTGAACTGAAGACAATTAAGAATCAAATACAGGACAGTTTTCTGTCCTCCCTCTATTGCCTGAAAGCAGGACATAGATTTGCAAAGACAAGTATCCTGCCTCCCTCTCTACCAGACAGAACAAAGGTTAATCACGGAAGACAGCTTTAGATGACACCACAGGAATTTATATTAACAGGCTTTACAAACTAGCTTTTATCTGCCATTTACTTGTCTCCCCACCCCCTCGAGTTGCTGCCCATAGAGAGTCAAAGTCCTTTTCCTTTGTTTTGTCACTTCTCTAAAGATGTACGCTTCTAGGCAACCTACAGAACAGGAGAAAATTTTTGCAATCTATCCATCTGACAAAGGGCTAATATCCAGAATCTATAAAAAAACTTAAACAAATTTACAAGAAAAAAGCAAACAATCCCATCAAAAAGTGGGGGAAGGACATGAACAGACATTTCTCAAAAGAAGACATTTATGTGTCCAACAAACGTATGAAAAAAAGCTTGTCATCACTGGTCATTAGATAAATGCAAATCAGAGCCACAATGAAATATCATTTCATGCCAGTTAGAATGGTGATCATTAAAAAGCCAGGAAACAACAGATGCTGGAGAGGATATGGAGAAATAGGAACGCTTTTACACTGTTGGTGGGAGTGCAAATTAGTTCAACCATTGTGGAAGACAGTGTGGTGATTCCTTAAGGATCTAGAGCCAGAAATACCATTTGACCCAGCAATCCCATTACTGGGTATATGCCCAAAGGATTATAAATCGTTCTACTATAAAGGCACATGCACATGTATGTTTATTGCAGCACTGTTCACAATAGCAAAGACTTGGAACCAACCCAAATGCCCATCAATGATAGACTGGATAAAGAAAATGTGGCACATATACACCATGGAATACCATGCAGCCATAAAAGAGGATGAGTTCATGTCCTTTTCAGGAACATGGATGGAGTTGGAAACCATCATTCTCAGCAAACACAGGAACAAAAAACCAAACACCGCAAGTTCTCAGTCATAAGTGGGAGTTGAACAATGAAAGCACATGGACACAGGGAGGGGAACATCACACACCAGGGCCTGTCAGGGGCTGGGGGGGCTGGGGGAGGGATAGTATTAGGAGAAATACCTAATGTAGATGACGGGTTGATAGGTGCAGCAAACCACCATGGCATGTGTCTACCTATACAACCAACCTGCACGTTCTGCCCATGTATCCCAGAACTTGAAGTATAATAATAATAAAAAAAAATTTATTGTTCTTTGTTGAAGATGCTATAGAAGTTAAAATTCAAAGCCACCTCTTTGAGAACTACTCATTCTCTGGTTGTCTCCCATGTATATATGAAATATATATGTTAATAAATTTCTGCCTGCTTTTCCTCTTGTTAATCTATCCTTTGTAACAGAGATCTTTTGCAACTAATAATCTATTGGAGGTTATTATTACACTCTCTGCAATATTGTGCAATGTTGTACATGGACATTTATGCAACATTGTGAAAAAAATATTTGGTCTTCCTCCTCATTCCCTGTCAGACAGAACCAAAAACCTTTGAAATCTCCAGAGTGATAAGAATATCCTTTGTATGATAACGAATGACTGGTGGCCAGGAGTTCCCTAGGTAGCTTCAGGATGGGGGTTGGTTACTGGAAAGACTAAAGTATGATTAGGAGGTTGGAACTTTTAGCCCCAACCCTCAGCCTCTTGGGAGGGAGAGGAACTGAAAGTTAAGTTGATCACCATTGGCCAACAATGTAATCAATCGTGACTGTATAATGAAGCCTCAATAAAAATCCCAAAGGAAAGGGTTAAGAGAGCCTCCAGATAGCTAAACACAATGGAGGTTCTTGGAGGGTGGCATGCCCAGAGAAGGCGTGGAGGCTCTGCACTCCTCTCCCCTACAGCTTGACCTATGCATCTCTTCCATCTGGCCATTCTTGTCTGTATCCTTCATAATATTCTTTATCACAAATGGGTAGCAAAGGGTTTCCCTAAGTTCTGTGAGCCACTCTAGAAAATTGATTGAATGCAAGAGGGGGTCTTGGGAACCCCAACTTATAGCAGGTTGGTCAGAAGTATAGGTGACAACCCACTATTTGTGACTGGCATCTGAGGTTGGGGGTAGTCTTGTGGGACTGAGTCCTCAACCTATGAGATCATACACTATCTCCAGCTAGACATGGTCAGAGTTGAATATAATAAGAGGACATCCAGCTAGAGTCTGCTGGAGAATTGCTTGGTATGTGGAGAAACAATCTCAACATAGCAGATGTTGGAAGTGTTGTGTTGAGTAGTGTATTAATCCGTTTTCATGCTGCTGATAAAGACATACCCAAGACTGGGGAAAAAAAGAGGTTTAATGGACTTACAGTTCCACATGGCTGGGGAGGCCTCATAGTCATGGTGGAAGGCAAGGAGGAGCAAGTCATGTCTTACATAGATGGCAGCAGGCAGACAGAGAGAGAGAGCTTGTGCAGGAAACTCCCATTTTTAAAACCATCAGATTTCATGAGACTCATTCATTATCACAAGAACAGCGCAGGAAAGACCCATCCCATAATTCAATCACCTCCCACCAGGTTCCTCCCCAAACACATGGGAATTGTGGGAGTTACAATTCAAGATGCGATTTGGG
This sequence comes from Piliocolobus tephrosceles, assembly GCF_002776525.5. NCBI lineage: Eukaryota > Metazoa > Chordata > Mammalia > Primates > Cercopithecidae > Piliocolobus > Piliocolobus tephrosceles. Next base: position 60,594,047 of record NC_045449.1, on the reverse strand, counting down.
TGGGGACACAGCCAAACCACATCAAGTAGAGAGTAGAAAAACCACTTTGGTTTTTCCAATATCTCAGAATACAAAGGAAAAAAGAGTTTGTTGTTTTTTTCCTATCATATCAGAATCTACACATAGTAGATATCTCTGTATGCATAAAACAAAGAATACTGAATGGTAGGAGTAGTGGTATATATTTTCAAAACATTATATAAAATATGTATCACTGCATTAACTGAAAAACTGGGCAAAAAACATTATTAAAGATTAAAAATCGATGATTTCTTTAGCCCACAGTTTTGCAAGTTGGCAGTTTAGACTGGGCTCATCTAAGCGGTTCTTCTGGTCTGAGCCAGACTTAGCTAATTTTGTCTGGGCTCACCCATGTGTCTGTATTCAGCTGCCAGTCAGCTCAGTGGTGCTGCCTCTGGAAGTCAGCTGGCTGCTGGTGGTAATATGTGTCTCTCATCATCATCACCCAGCAAGCTGGTCTGGATTCCTTCACATGATGGCTCAGGGTTCCCAGAGCAGCAAGACGGGAAGGTGCAGGGCCTCTTAACGTTTATGATTAGCAATCACATGTCAGTTTCATGGTATTCCATTGGCCAATGCAAGACAAGCCCAGCCCAGATTCAAGGGGTGGTGAAATCGATGACTTCATCTCTTACTGGGAGGAGCTGCAAAACATCCTGGTGCTTTATGCAATCCACCACATAATAACACCAAAGACCCATTTATGTGACAGAGGTTTAGTTTATGCCAAGCACTGTGTTAGGTGCATGGTCTTTGCTCCCGGTGTGGGAGAGGGACACACATCTCACTAGGATACAATTTCATGCACTCAGAATGCCAAGCACACAGTAGCTGCTCAGGAGATATTTGTGGAAGAAGGAATAAAGCTCTCACAACCCCATGCTTCTCCTACCAACCCCACTAATAAGCTTTGTTATTCTTCTCCTGTCATGATATGTCACATGGCATCAGCAAATTGTTCAGATGCAAATTCACATGAAAGCAAAGAAAGGTTTCTTCTAAGATGAACAGACAATATGCTGAGTTGTCATGGGGTGCAGTCTGATCCAGTACCAGCAAACTGCTCGCTGCTCCACTTTATAGGGGAGAGGGAAAGAAGTGAAGAGGTATTCATTTAGGAGAAAATCATTACTCTGGATTTAGACACGAGCAGACAAGCATATGAAAAGAACACATTTCTTTGATCTTGCCACTGATACTGAGTCTTGACGCTCCAGAAGACAGCCTTGCTATACTGAGCTTGACAAATAAGCTTCAGAGAGAAGAGGAGGCTAGCAGGAGAGGTGGCTGGGGAAGGGGGGAGTGTGTGTGTGTGTGTGTGTGTATTTGTGCATGAGAGAGAGAGAGCATGCTTCAAATCTTTTCATCTCTGAGAACAGAACACAGGATACCTGTGAAGATTTTGGTTTACTTTAGAATTTTATTTATTGGAAAAAAAATCAATGACTTAGTCCCAGGAGTCTTCCTCCTCCAGGGAGAAGGTGGTGCTTGGAGCAGAACCTACACCTGCTGTCTGCATCTCTCTCCCTGCCCTGCACCTTCAGAGGCAGCCACTCATCAAAGCAGGACCACAAAAGTGTGGCCACAGATGTGCCATCCGGAAACAGGCCTCTCCCTCCCTCTGAAAAGCTCACAGCCTCTCATGAAATACAAAGAGAGCAATCAATGCCCAGGGATGCTCCCGCCTTGTCCTGGTCCTCTCCTGGCCCTGGAATGCAGAATAGCTTGGGTTCCTTGCAAGTCAGAGTGGAAGAGGTTGGTCAGGAGGAACGGACGGATGTGGGCTTTTTCATCTTCTGGACATATGAAGTGTCATGGGCACAACTGTCCACAGTGGTTAAAAAGCGTGGACGTGGCTGGGCACGGTGGCTCATGCCTGCAATCCCAGCACTTTGGGAGACTGGGGCAGGTGGATCACTTGATGTCAGGAGTTCAAGACCAGCCTGGCCAACCTGGTGAAACCCTGTCTCTACTAAAAATACAAAAATTAGCTAGGCATGGTGGTGCACACCTTTAGTTCCAGGTATTCGGGAGGCTGAGGCAGGAGAATCGCTTGAACCAGGGAGGCAGAGGTTGCAGTGAGCCAAGATTGCGCCAGCCTGGGCAACAGAGTGAGACTCTGTCTCAAAAAAAAAAAAAAAAAAAAAGAGGGGGCAGTGATGCATTTCACCTGGGACACCCAGGGGAGTGCATTATGCAGATGAGTGGATTTGTGTCAGAATTCTTTTGGTTGTGACAGAAGCACTCAATCAAGGTTAAGCCAAAAGGAATGTATTTGGTTTGTTGGGTGAGTTGAAGAACTAGCTGTGGGAAGTGCAGGGATGTAGCTGGAAACTCAGGGATAGCTGCATCTTTACAAAGACCCAAATGCCACCAGGACCATTTCCATCCCCGAGCACTGCTGCTCCACCGGTGGCTTCCTTCTGCATTGTTAGCTGGTCCATGTTGTTGGAGGGAAGCACAAGCAAATCCTTTGAACATGTCCCATTGTGACTTCTCCCTCCAGGCACCCACTGGGCTCCTGAGCAAACTACTCTGTGCCAGCCCAGTGGGCACTCCCCAATGTCCCTTCTAATCATTCCCATCCTTGCCCAGAGGTCCTCTCAGAGCCCAGTCTCTTCTGATCTTTTGTTTCCCTCCCCGCTCCTCCCCAGCACTCCCACCCACCCAGGCCTCCAGTAAGACTGAGTAGTGCTTTGGCGGCCTACTGGGGCAGACAATTGGAAATGTAGGAGCCATGTCCTCCCCAGAAAGGTATTGTTCAAACCTTTATCAGTGAGCCCCTTGCTACCATCAGCTCATTGGTGGTGGGGCTCACTGCGCTGGCCTCCCAAGCCAAGCAAAGTCTTCAAAACTATCTTGGGGAAATGCTAATGCCCTAGCAGGGAGGAACAGGAAGAAGGTTCCAATTCCCTTCCCCAGCTGGACCTGGTCTCTGGGTTGGCCTGGGGTTCAAGGAGCAGGAGCTATAACAAGGTTTTGGGGCTTGGAATAAAGGGATAGCTTAAAAACGAACACACAAACACAGCAGCAGCAGCAATAAGACCAGTGCCCCAGACACAAAGATAAAACTGAGGGGCAACAGGGCAAAAGTCAGGCCAAAAGCAAAGGGTCCCAACCAGAGAGAGCAGGATGGGAGGGGGCCCACCAGGAGGGCAGAGCAAGGTGGAGGGGCCACGGGTGAGGGTCACACGGCAGAGCCAGGGAAGCTCTGCATGGGTCGAGGACTAGCGGGTGCCTGCAGCCTGACCATGGGGACATAGCAGCCGGTAGACAAGAGTCCAAGGTGGTTCCGAAAGGTCCATTGGAGGATCACTCCCTCCTGCCTACCGCATGGGCCTCTGTAAATGCTCTCAGTTGAGCAAAGACTCTCAAGAGATTCTGCCCACTGTTTAAGAATGACCAGGCTCAAATTAAGCCCTTATTCTGACTGATAATTCTTTGCACGCTACCCTGCACCTTGGGCTTGCTATGCCCTATTAGTTGTTATGATAGTAATAATAACAATATAGTAAAGAGAGAGTAAAAGTTTTCTTTTTCCCCTTGGGATCAGCTTTCTTTGGGTCTTCGTGGGTTCTGTCTTCTTTAGAAGTCCCTGATTGTGGGGTCCCCAATGACCTTTTCCCTTTGGAACCATCACGGGTGCTTATGCCCAGAACCATCTATTTTACAAGGATTATATCCACGTTAGGGGGTGCTTATCTCTTGTTAGCTTCTATTGTCTATTTTGTGCCTTTTTGGGCTCTTGAAGGAAACTGTAAGCTTTGCAGCCTGTCTTACATCTCTCTCACGTTCCCTGTGATGTCCAGCACATCATCAGAGAAGAGGTTGGAGTCTGCAGCCCAGTTTGGAGAGAATATTGTCTGAGGGAAGAAGGTGGGTGTGTTCATGTATCTGCCTTTGGTCAAGGTAATGTAGTGTAGAAGCCTCTCAGCTAAGGCCAGGCTCACTCCACCACCAAGTGCCATAGTCACAGAACCCTTAGTGTATGGCTGGGCACACGGCCACCTTGCATAAAGACTGCATTTCCTAGCCTCTCTTTGTAGCAAGGTGAGACCCATATGACTACATCTCACCCTAAAGTGTGTAAGAGAATTTGTATAGGTAACTTTCAGGAATTGTCCTTAAATAGAAGGTATTGTTTTCTTTTCCCTTTCCCCCCTAACTGGAATGTAGATGTGATGCCTGGAGCTCCAGCAGCCACTTTGGATCACAGATGATTGTAGGAATGGAATCCCCTTGTGACACAACAACAAGATTGAAAGCCTGGGTCCCTGATACCATGAGAACCACACAAGCCATACCTCCCCGCTTCTTGGATATGAGAGAGAATTAAGAATTTTATCTTGTTAAGCTACTATTATTTTGGATTTTTTGTAACCAAATCTAATCCTGTGCTATATCCAAGGGTGCCTCTGGGCTTTTCTATCTCTAGTACCATTCCCACTCCTTCCTGTTTCCACCAGCATGATCCCCATGTAACACAAACCTAGTGGCTTCCAATGGCTCTCCATCACCCAAATAAGGCTGCCCACACACCATAGTCTTGCACCAGCTCCTTACTGATGAGGTCCCTTTACCTCTCCAGCCTCACATCCTCCACTTGCCCTCTGCCTTCCTGCCTTGCTGTGATCACACAAAATGATTGGTGGCTCCCCAAAGGGGGCAAGCTCACTTAGTTCTCTGTTCTTTCTCTGCTGCCTGGAGTGTCTTAGGCTCCTTGCCTGCCTGGCCAAATGCCTGCTCACTCTTTAAGGCCCTGCCCAAGCATCCTCTCCTTTGTAGTCCATCCAAGTAGGTTTGACAACTCCCATCTGGGTCTCCAGGGGCTCCAGTAACCATGTAATAGCACTTAACACCCAGAGCTGCCCCTCAACCCTCTTGCCTGGATTGTGAGCTCATTAAAGGCAGGGCCTGCAGCTTCTTATTTCTCATTTCCCGGGGTCTGAACAGCACCCCGCCGACTACAGGTGCCTTTGCTTGCTGGCAGGTTGATGATTCCCCAGCAACTGCAGAAATGAGTGGTGTTGATCCTGGAATGCTGCTTCCTAGCTGTCCCTGGAGAGTATCCTGAGCCCACGTCTCCTCTCCTGGAGGTGGGCCTGAGGGTGGGCAGATCAGGGCTCAGGACAAGCATTTGGGTGTGAGGGAAGCCATGCCCTGTGGGGTGTGTCTTCAAGATGGCAAAGCAAATCTAGGACCACAAATTCCTAGAGAAGACTTAGGGGAAGGAGGGGTGGAGTGTGCGTGTGTGCACCTGTGCACGTGCATGTGTCTGTGCGTGCCCGTGTCTGTGCATGCGCCTGTGTGTGCCTGCGTGTGTGTGCATGCATGCATGTGCTTGAGAATGTGTGTGTCCATGTGTGCATGTGTGTGTGTGTTGGGCGTGGGTATGGGTGAGGCTATGGGCTTGCATATGTGTCCTTCTGAAGAGAGGTGCGTTCGAGGTGTGTGTGGGTGAGGAGATTGGCACAGACCCTTTGGGCTTTTCTGTGTACATGAGCTGCAGGCACACACGTGTACATGCTTGTGGGAGAGGTAGGAGTGTAAGATGTAAGGGGTGCACTTATGTGTGGACTTCTGTGGGTGGGACGAGGGATGCATGCCTTCTGTGTGTGAGGAAGGATGATCGTGTGTGTGTGTGTGTGTGTGTGTGTGCACGTGTGTGCGTGAGAGAGAGAGAAGGAAGAGGACGATGGGGAGGAGGGGATGGAATTAGAAAGGAACAGAGAGAATGCAGATGAGATCAGCACCTGTGTGACTGGGTGTGGCTCAGGACCTGCGTGGGGTCTATAAGTGCTTCCTTAAAGTGAAGACAACTGGTTTTGCGGGAGCAAAGTGGGTTTTCCGGGCTGCTTGTGCACCACGGGTACATCTCCTGTTATTTCCTGGCCAGTGGGTCAAGTCTGGGCTAGACACCCTGGCAGGAAGGAGAGCTGCATGCTCTCCAGAGCTGGTTTCCAGGACGGCTCCTGCCAGCCTCCCCTCCACCTCCCGCTTCCGCAGAGCTTCCAGCAGGCAGAGGTTCCCCTTCCTGGACTGGCAAAGCCAGTGGGACAAGGGAGGCTCTCATCCCACTCCTCTCCCTGGTAGGTGCCTGCCTCGCTCTCCCTGCCTCAGGGTTTAATCCAGTCCCTGAACAGCAGTGAAATACTGGACCAGCCGCAGCATCAGCAAGATGCAGAACTTCTTAGAACCGGTGCATCCCACATCCTCCCCAGACTCTGAAGCAGAATCTCTGGGGCAGAGTCCAGCTGTCCGCTCGACCAGCTTTCTGTGTTATTCTGACACATTCTAAAGTCTGCAAAGCACTGTCCTGGACGGCCTCACAGAAGCATCATGGGGTGAAATAACTTGGCCATGGATACACCCACCCACTTTTCCATGCACCAAAGATTTATTGACCACCTGATATCTGCCAGATCTTGGTTTAGGCATTGTGGATATGTCAGCGATCAGAGTAGACAAAAAGCCCTGCCCCCATAAGCTTATGTTCTGGTGCGGGAGACACACAGTGAAGAACACACCAGAATGCTAAGTGTGTCGGCTGTTCACAGGTGGAGGGAAATAGTCCAGGGAGAGAGGTAGGGGGTGACTGGCTGGAGCTGTAATGTTCAATGGTCCAGCAAGGGAAGACCTGGCCAAGAAGGTCAGAAAAGACTGAAGGGGGTCACAGGGGCAGCCAGGCAGATATTGATCAGAACAGTTTCAGGTCCAGGCGAGGTGGCCCACACCTATAATCCCAGCACTTTTGGGAAGCTGAGGTGGGTGGATCGCTTGAGCTCGGGAGTTTGAGACCAACCTGGACAACATATAGTGAGACCCCCCGTCTCTACAACAAAATATGGAAATTAGCCAGACATAGTGGTGCGCACCTGTAGTCTCAGCTACTTTAGAAAGCTAAGGTGGGAGGATTGCTTGAGCCCGGAGGTTGAGGCTGCAGTGAGCTGTGATCTTGCCACTACACTCCAGCCTGGGTGATAGATCCTGTGAAAGAAGGAAAGAAAGAAAGAAAGAAAGAGAAAGAAAGAAAGAGAGAGAGAGAGAGAGAAAGGGAGGAAAAAAAAAAGAAAAGAAAGAAGGAAGGAAGAAAAAAAAAAAAAAAAAAAAAAAAAAAAATAGGGGTAGAAAGCAGCTGCCCTGGGGCAGGGAAGCATGCTGGGGGGATTCGCGGAGGGGGAAGAAGTGAGAGGTGAAGCAAGGAAAGCATGGAGCCTCTAGTGCAGACGCAGGACTTCAGCCCTGACCTTCTCTTTGCCTTACTTGGAGACAGCTGGGAGCTGAGCCCACTGATGTTGTAAGGCTGCTGTAACCTAGAGGATGAGAGGGGAGCCGTGGAGGGCTCGGAGCAGAGGTAAGAAGTGGTGAAAGTTGGATTTCCTGAGATCCCTCTGGCTGCTGATGGAGACTAAGGACCACATCAATAATTCCAGTAAGAGTTGTCTGTGGCTCGGATGGGGATGGTAGCAATAAAGTGGGTAGGAAGGGATCAGATTCTAGGTGTTTTGTTTAGTTTTGTTTTGTTTTTGCAATACAGTCTCACTCTGTCTCCAAGCTGGAGTGCAGTGGCACAATTTCGGCTCACTGCAACCTCCAACTCCCTGGTTCAAGTGATTCTCCTGCCTCAACCTCCCATGTAGCTGGGATTACAGGCATGTGCAACCATGCCCAACTGATTTTTGTATTTTTAGTAGAGATGGGATTTCACCATTTTGGCCAGGATGGTCTCCATCTCCTGACCTTGAGATCCTCCCTCCTTGGCCTCCCAAAGTGCTGGGATTACAGGCGTGAGCCACTGCACCTGGCCCAGTGTTTTTTAAACAATTTATTTTAACTGTGGTATAATACACAAGACATAAAATTTATCATCTTAACCATTTTATTTATTTATTTATTTGAGATGGAGTCTCACTCTGTCTCCCAGGCTGGAGTACAATGGCATGATCTTGACTCACTGCAACCTGTGTCCCAGGTTCAACCTGCCTCAGCCTCCCAAGTAACTGGGACTACAGGCGCTACCACGCCTGGCTAAGTTTTTAGTAGATGTTTCACCATGTTGGCCAGGCTGGTCTTGAACTCCTGACCTCAAGTGATCCTCCTATCTCGGACTCCTGAAGTGCTGGGATTACGGACATGAGCCACCATGCCCAGCCCCATCTTAACCATTTTTCAGTGGAGAGTTCAGTAGTAGCCTTACATACTTTCCCATTATTATGCAACCACCACCACCTCCCTTCCACAGAACTCTTCATCCTGCAAAAATGTAACCTTGTTTTCGTTAGACACTCACTCCCCATCCCCCACTCGCCCAGCTCCTGACAACCCTTCTTCTTCTTTCTGTCTGTAGGAATCTGACTATTGTAAGTACTTCATATAATTGAAATCGTACAGTATTTTTCCTCTTGTTCCTGGCTTATTTCACCGAGTCTAGTGTCTTCAAGGCCCATCTATGTGGCAGCATGTGTCAGAACAGACTTCCATTTTAAGGCTGAACAATATTCCATTGTATGACTAAGCCACATTCTGTTTATCTATTCATCTATCAATGGATGTGGATTCTGGATGTATTTTGAAGGTAGAGCCAAGAGGATTGGGTTGGGAGAAGGTGGGAAGAAGCCAAGAGCTGAAAAAGATCCTAAGGGGCTTACTCAGAGCAATGAAGAATGGCACAGTCATTAGAGTTAGGAAGGCTGATGGGGAGTGGCCTTGGGCGGAGTCAGAAGTTCAGTTCCAGAAGTTAAATGAGTGATGTCTATTAGCTCTTCTGGTGGAGAAGTCAACCAGCCAGCGGGGGTTTGGAGCTCAGGGGAGGGGTCTCAGATGTATGTTTGGGATGTGTCAGTGTAGACATGTATGTGGTATGTAAACCATGAGATCGGATGGACTCCCCAAGGAACCAGAGGAGAGAAAAGGTCTAGGAACTGAGCCCTGGAAACCTTCATGTTTAGTGTTCAAGAGATAAGGAGGAGTCAGGGAAGGGGCTGGGGAGTGAGCCTCTGGGAGGGATGTATTCTGAAGGACAGGTGAAGGTCATGCTTCGAGGAGGAGCAATTAATTAACAGTATCTGATGGTAGATAGGTCAAAAACGACCATCCTGGCCAGGCGCAACTGTTCACGCCTATAATCCCAGCATTTTGGGAGGCTGAGGTTGGTGGATCACTTGAGTCCAGAAGTTCAAGACCAGCCTGAGCAACATGAGAAAACCCCATCTCTACCAAAAATACACACATTAACCAGGCATGATGGTGGCACACCTGTAGTCCCAGCTACTCAGGAGACTGAGACAAGAGGATTGGTTGAGCCCAAGAGGTCATGGGTGCAGTGAGCTGTGATTGTGCCACTGCACTCCAGCCTAGGTGACAGAGCGAGACTCTATCTCAAAAAAACAAACAAAAACAAAATTAGCTGGGTGTGGTGATGTGTGCCTGTAGTCCCAGCTTCTCCAGAGGCTGAGGCAAGAGTGTCGCTTGAATCCGGGAGGTCGAGGCTGCTGTGCACTGTGATTGCACCACTGCACTCCAGCCTGGGCGACAGAGTGAGACCCTCCCTCAAAAAACAAACAAACAAACAAACAAACAAAAAAACCGTCCTGAGGGCTGGCATTGAATTTAGCAATGTGGGAACCACTGGTGATGCCAGTGACAGCAGTTTTCAGTGCAGTGGTTGAGGCAAAAGTCTGATGGAAGGGTTAAAAAGAGGATGGAAGGGAAGGAGCCCTAGGCAGCGAATATGAAGCTAGGCGGTAGAAGGAGGGTTCCAGGAGCCAGAAAAGCTTTTATTCTGCTGTTCCTTTTTGAGATGGAAGACGAACCATGCAAGAAGAGTCTAGCAGAGGGAAGCCCAGCGATACTGGGAAGAGGGAAGGGTGACTGGGGCCGAGGCCTTGAGTGGGGTCTTGGGATCCAGGAAGCAGGAGGGGGACATGGACAGGCTATCCTCAGTGACAGGAGGCATGATGGCACAGGTGGCACGGATGTCAGCAGAGAGGTGGCTGCTTCAGTTTCCTTGGTGAAGGAACGTGAAGATCAATCTGCCAAGATGGAGAAGGTGTTGGGGGCTTGAGGCCAGAAGAGGAAAGTCCAAGCTAGTGACCAGGTGGCTGGAGGCTGAACAGACTCAGACATAGAGCCCGACCTCCAGCAGCACTGAGGACCCATTGGCGGCCCCGGCTATGACAGCAAGGTCGTTTGAGTTCAGCGGGGCTGGGGGTGTGTCCAGTGAGTGTGCAGAGGTGAGAGGCAGAGCCTGGGTACAGGGACGGGAGTCCAGGCATGGACCACTGCGTGCAAATTGCACAAGAGCTGCACAGAGCTGGGGTGAGAAACTGGAGCTCCTTGCTCCCAGACCTAAGTTCTTTTTCGGAGACCCCATGAAGCTGCCTTACTAAAGCTTTGGGACAGTCAAATCCACTCTTCATCCACTGGTGTCCACAGATGGGCATGAGGCACATATAACAGTTTGAGCATCCTTGGTGCCCTCTGCCCTGTGACAGCGCAGGTGCAAGCATCTAGATTTTGGGAGCTTGCGGCTTAGCAAGGGGGTGCCAAGGGCTGTCCCAGCTTCCACGATGGGCCTGACACACACTGGTTGCACATTAGTGTAATCCATATCTGTTGAATGAATAAAAAATCAACCGATTTTTGGCCTCAAAATTTCCATTTAATGGTTTTCAACCTTTTGTATCTGTAGCAGTTTTGAATAATTAAATTTTGGGCAATTTAATATTAAATTCCTGGCCAGGTGCAGTGGCTCACACCTGTAATCCTAGCACTTTGGGAGGTCAAGGTGGGTGGATCACCTGAGGTCAGGAGTTCGAGACCAGCCTGCTAAAAATACAAAAATTAGCTGGGCGTGGTGGCATATGCCTGTAATCCCAGCTACTCAGGAGGCTGAGGCAGGAGAATCGCTTGAACCAGGGAGGTGGAGGTTGCAGTGAGCCAAGATCGCGCCACTGCATTCCAGCCTGGGAGGCAGAGCAAGATTCCGTCTAAAAAAAAAAAAAAAAAAAAGTTTAATTCCCACTTGAAGAAGTTGAAAATGTGAGACTAAATAGGTGAGCACCATTTGCAACATAATCCCCAGTGCTGTAGAATGTCTCCCAGTGTCACTAAAAGTTTCTGCAATTATCATCATTCATTTTTGTTCGCCCTCAGTGCTGTGATAGAAGTATACCCCTCCCCTGCTCTCATACTGCAACGTTAACCCTTTTCTTAGGGGTCAGGATCTAAAAGTTAACATCTAAGGAGAAAATGCAGTTTGATGAGATTTACCCTTGAACGTAATTGAATGTGTCTAGTAAGGGCAAAATTCCTGCTTTGCACACGCAAACCTCTGCCCTGAGATGCATGTTCAGTATGCTCTGAAATGTGTGGCACACAATTAAACATTATTATGCAAAGTAAGAGTTACAGCATTTTTGACAGAGTGAAAGGGCAAAGGGTTGGAATCCACTTAAATTCTCAAATCAGGCAATCCTCTTGTAAATTTATAAAGCAAAGGTCTTGTATATCTGGGCAAACTCACCATTCCTCTGTCCCCGCCAACTTGACCCGAGACCTGCTCACCTCAATTATCTGCTCAGTCTGGGCAGAGGCGGTGGAGGGGAGATGAACACCTAACCCCAGGTCATTGGAGGGAACCTCTTTAGGTTGCATAATTCCAAAACAATTGCTTCATCTGAAATTCTGGAGCCACAAACCCTGAGTTGAAAAAAGAGACTATCACTTAAGCTCAAACATCAATGACTGCTGATGGTGGGGTGTGGAGCCCAGTTCCCATGTCTCTGCATTGTAGGTAGTGTTTGCATGAATCATCTAAAGCAGAGGAAACTCCCAGGTAGTGGACCACAGACTCCAAAGGGACAGTGACCTGCTGTCAGAGTCTCAGAGTCCACGTGGACAAGTTGCCCCCCTAGACAGAGCACAACCCTGCATCTCAAATGTGCACAGATTACTATTTTCACAGTTGGGTAGAAGCTATTGTGATGATTAAACTATATATTTATTCCACAGTGTAATGAAATCCACAGTAAGTTTTAATGGGTTTTGTGTGTTCGCAAGCCGCACCTACTAACCATATAATCGCTTGAATGTGGGCCTTGTAAGAACAAGGTCTGCACCTTCTAAGTTCAGAAAGCTCAAAAGCTCTGGTCCAGACGTCGTAGCAAAGCAATCTCTTAACCAGGCCTCTCACCCTCCTCCCCACCAGGAAGTCAAGGCCACTGTCCCTTTAGGGTCTGTATTTCCAGCTGAGAGCTTCGGCAGACAGAAGAGCAGATGGAGCCGGTGAGATGTGGAAATCTCGTCATCCAGGCTGCCAGCATGCTGATTTCCACTGTCTCCCATGGTGGGGTTCCAGGGAAGGTGGGAAGGAGCCACGCTGGGTCCGGATGGTGTCCCATGCTCAGAAAAGCAACCTGCCTTTCTTCAGTCTTGGGAATCCCAGCTTGAGCCTCCTGATTTCTTACATCGTGTCTGCTCTTCCTGATTTCATTTCCAATCAGGTTTTATAAACAGATCCTTAGGTTTTGGAAATGTATAGTCTGTGCTAAAAATGGCAATTGGCAAGTGACTGATTAGGGACATTTGGCGCTGGCAGCATATTGGTGAGTTACATCTGCCTGCTGTGAAATCTCATCCTGGTCCTGGTTGCTGCCTGGGCAGCTGCCCCCAGCTGCCGTCCAGTCTCAAGTCCCCAAGTGGATCAGAAAAAGACCTCTTTCTCCAGACTGATGAGGAATTAGGCCATGAGATGAATTCCAGAGAACAATTGCACATGGCAACTTCTCTGAAAATTCTACTTTGGGAAGTTATGTTTGTATAATCGCTTCTCCATTATTTCCCCCTTGACTACTGAATCATGATGCACAAACTTATTAAGAAGTACTCAGAGTCATATGTATAATTCAGATTTGTTGTGAAGTAGCTTTCAGAGGATGAAACAGAGTTGTATGAAAGGAGGATTTTGGCTGGGCACATTGGCTCATGCCTGTAATCCCAGCACTTTGGGAGGCCAAAGCAGGCTGATCGCTTGAGGTTAGGAGTTCAAGACCAGCCTGGCCAAAATAGTGAAACCCCATCTCTACCAAAAAATACAAAAAGTAGCCAGGCATGGTGGCACACAGCTATAGTCCCAGCTACTCTGGAGGCTGAAGTGGGAAAGTCGCTTGAACCTGGAAAGCGAAGGTTGCAGTGAGCTGAGATCATGCCACTGCACTCCAGCCTGGGCAACAAAGACCCTGTCTCAAAAAAAAAAAAAAAAAAAAAGAAAAAAAGAAAAAAAAGAAAAGAAAAGAAAAGAAAATGGCTGGGCACAGTGGCTCATGCCTGTAATCCCAGCACTTTGGGCGGTGGGTGGATCACCTGATGTGGGTGGATCACCTGAGGTCAGGAGTTCGAGACCAGTGAAACCCCATCTCTGCTAAAAATACCAAAATTAGCTGGGCATGGTGGCATGCGCCTGTAGTCCCAGCTACTTGGGAGGCTACAGGAGAATCACTTGAACCCAGGAGGCGGAGGTTGCAGTGAGCAGAGATGATGCCACTGCACTCCAGTCTGGGCGACAGAGAGACTCTGTCTCAGAAAAAAAAAAAAAAAGAGGAAGACTTTGTTTCACTTAACAGGTGACGCTGGCCTCCCCAGGTGCAGAGAAATAGCACTGGAGTGGGAATCAGGGGACCTTGTTTCTTTTCAGGTTTATCATTCCTTGTGTGATCCTTTAATACTCAATTAACCCCTCTGAGCCTGACGGGAATGAGGGGTGGGAGTTGGTTTATGGTCACCAGGGCCATTTTCCAGTCTTCCTTGTCAATTCCATGCCTGGGCAAGAAAACATGCATAGTCTTGAGTTTTTGGAGTCCCCAGGGCATTGCACCTCAGAACTTTAGGGGGCCAGGAGCATGATCTTAAATAATATCCAATCTCCCAATGAGAAAATAATTCTCCTCTCAGTGTCTTTCGCTCCCTTTAATTAAGACAAGCCTCAGTCCTGCTCCTTTATCTCTCACACCCCAGCCACACTTTCTGATCTCCCCCTTGTAACAAACACAGAGCCAGGCCTGAGGTCCAGAAGAAATCAAACCATGTGATTTGGTGTTGCGTGGATTTGTCTCATGGCTATCTTCTACTTTTTTGGTGCATGATATTGGATTTCCATTTACTCTAGGAGGTGGCAAAAGATTTTTCTTTTAAATGAAATGTATTTTAGCAAACAAGTTGATTTACAGGAAAAAGGTTAATATTAAGATCACAAGTGGTACCTAGATGTTGCAAAAAATATGGCATGTGCGGGCACAGACGGATCTACGTGAAGTTTAAAGATTTTTATTTATTTATTTAGGGGATATTTACTGATTTATGGCTTGAGAACACTCCTCGTACTGCCTCTGAATTGCAGGGTAATACAAGGAATTGTATCTCTCTTGTTATCTGCGGATGTTGAATACGCCCTGAGTTTTGATTTTCTGCCGGCTCAATCCATGCAATTGCTGGATCTGAACACCAGAGGGCGCTTCTTCCTTTGCGTCTGAGGAGGCGACCTTGGCCATGGCTCCGTGCCACATTTCACATTCACAGGAATTATGCCGCCATTTTCTGAACGTAATCACAACCTTTAAATAGAGTCCACAAATGTCCCTTGCCATTCACGTTTCAACCCGAATGTCATGTCCTCAGAGAGGCCTCCCCTGAGTCTCTTCCACCTGATTCTGTTGTATCTTCATCATTGCACTATGCTTGTGTTGGGTGTGTGTTCTTGTGGTTGTTGCCTTCCATCCTCTCATCCCCACTCCAGAAGATAAGTTCCTAAAGGGTGGGTGCTCTGCCTAGAATAGCCTCTGGCATGCAATAGGCACTCAATAAATATCACTCACTGGCGGAGTGAGTGACCCTTCAGCAAAAAACTCAGTTGCAGGCGGCAGGACGGAAATTGGGTCAGACAAATCTTTTTTTTTTTTTTTTTGAGACGGAGTCTGGCTCTGTCGCCCAGGCTGGAGTGCAGTGGCCAGATCTCAGCTCACTGCAAGCTCCGCCTCCCAGGTTCACGCCATTCTCCTGCCTCAGCCTCCCGAGTGGCTGGGACTATAGGCGCCCGCCACCTCACCCAGCTAGTTTTTTGTATTTTTTAGTAGAGACGGGGTTTCACCGTGTTCGCCAGGATGGTCTCGATCTCCTGACCTCGTGATCCGCCCGTCTCGGCCTCCCAAAGTGCTGGGATTACAGGCTTGAGCCACCGCGCCCGGCCGGGTCAGACAAATCTTATTCCAAATCTCAGGATCCTTCACATGTTGGCCTCCTGGTTTGGGGCAAGTTATTTGGATTTGCCAAGACTCTGTGTTCTCATGTAAGCAGTGGGGAAAGTAGCCACTGTTTCATCAGGCCATTCTCCACCCGGTAGAGAAAGACATCAGGCCCTTGTGAACCGGCCTGTCTGGCTTGGGAGAAGTTTGGCGTTGACTGGTTTTTTGTTTGTTTGTTTGTTTTTGAGACGGAGTCTCGCTCTGTTGCCCAGGCCGGAGTGCAATGGTGTGATCTTGGCTCACTGCAACCTCTGCCTCCCGGGTTCAAGCCATTCCCTTGCTTCAGCTTCCCAAGTAGCTGGGATGACAGGCGCCTGCAACCTCCTCTGGCTGATTTTTGTAGTTTTAGTAGAGATGGAGTTTCACCATGCTGGCCAGGCTGGTCTCAAACTCCCGACCTTAAGTGATCTGCCCGCCTTGGCCTCCCAAAGTGCTGGGATTACAGGCGTGAGCCACTGCACCCAGCAGCAGTTGACTGTTTTTATGAAAAATGGTGCTCATCACCCTCGCCCCCTTTAAAAAATACCAGGTGACGTGCACAACAATTATCGCCTGCATTTTCACCCCAACCATAGCCTCCACCCCTTATGTTCTTCCACTCTCCTGCTTGCTATCCTGGGCTCCTCTAAGTTTCTCAAGCCCACCTCAAAGCCGTTCGCATGACAGTCCTATGAAATCCTCTGTCCAAGACCTTTCCTTGGGGAGCCCTCACTCATTCATCCAAGACTGGGCTCAAGCATCATTTCCTCAGGGAAGCCTTCGCTGACCACAGACCCCACCGGTCAGAAGCCCCCTTAGGTCCCCTGTTCAAATTCGTATTTATTTACTCAATGTCTAGCGTTCCCATTATTTGTTGACTGATAACGTGCTGGTGGAAAATATCTCAACGTTGACGTGGTTTGGCTTTTAGCCATGGACAGGCTCCAGGGCGCCAAGACGGGCTGCATCAGAACAGTGGGGGAGTTTGCTCTGCCCCAGAATATACCAGAACCTGCCAGAGCCTGCATCTGTGCACTGAGGGTTTCCATGCCAACCAGCTGGGCCCTGGTGAGGGACATTTGATTCCCTAAATGGCCCCCCAAGTCAATGACAGATGTGCCTCTCTGAAGTTGGGAAACTTGTTTTAAAGTCATGGCTGGTGAATTCAGAGAGCTGGATCTTTACTGTTTAGAAATTCATTCTCAAAGGCAGAAAGACTACAGGAAGTGAGCGGCGCATTCCCAGATCTGGGGGCAAGAGCTGAAAAAATGGGAACTCTGCCAGCAGCAACTTTTGCTATCAGTGAGTCCTCTCCCATAGCCCCAGACACAAGGGCTCAAACCCTGTGCCCGGGGCCTGCCCCCTCCTGGCCTCTCCTTCTGTCGCGGCCCTTCTCTGACCCCTTCCTTGTTCTTAGATTTTACTGGCACTAAGCAAAAGCTTTTGGAGGTGATTGCTAGATTCTCCACATTTTTCTTCTCCTTAGCTAGAGATGGTGAAATTTCATAATGATCTACAATGTTCTCTGGCCACAGCCGTGCCTCTTTACAAGTTTGTAGCTTAATTATCAGCCAGAGTCTCCTGATGGCAAGGTTCTCCTGGTGGGACACCTGCATTTGGAAGCTTGGCATTTGGGGGGGGGGGTGTGTGGGTGTTGCAGCTATCTTTTTTTCCCTACAAATTTTCTGTCCAGTTAAGTGTGTTTGAACTGCAGTGGGTTTTTGGTGTTTCTTCTTTTAAAAAAAATCTATTTAATTTTAATTATCTTTGGTTAATTTTAATCATCTCTGGGGCTTGTGTTAGTCCACTGGGGCAGCTGTAACACAGTGCCGTAGTCTGGGTGGTTTCTAAACAACAGACACTTTTCTTGCAGTTCTGGAGGCTGGAAGTCTGAGATCAGGGTGCCTGCATGGTCTGGTGCTGCTAAGGGCCCTCGTTCGGGCTATGATGGCTGGCTTCTCTTTGTATTCCCACATGATGGAAAGAGGGCGAGGAATCTCTGTGGGGTCGCTTTAATAAGGGCAGTAACCCCATTCGTGACCTAATGGCCTCTGAAAGACTCCATCTCCTGACACCATCACACCAGGGATTAGGATTTCAACACAGGAATATTGCAGGGACATTCACATTCAGTCCATTGCAGGCTCCTCTCCCAGAGGAAATCCCCTTCTCTCATAAAGCATGTGCCAATGACTGGAACCAAGAAGTGGTGTAGGAACGGCCTCTCTTTCTGTCAAGGCTTCTATGTGTGGGTCCTTGCTGGCTGACCGGCATCCCTCCCCACTGCCCTCCCTGCTGCCCCCAGGAGCTGGGCCAAGATTGTCCCGGGGATGATTCCCCCTCTCCCCAGACTCCCTAGGGTGTGCCCTCTGAGCCTGGCCATGAATGCTGCTGTTGCCTCCCTCTGCCTTTTGAGGACACCAGGAATTGGCGGGCGGAGTTTCTGTGTTCTGAGTGGGCAGAGGCAGCTGATGCTGCTTCATGCCGTCCCTGCCCTCTGCCCCATGCCTGCCAGCTCCAGAACCTCTCCCAACTCCCCTCCACCATCCATCCATCCACGCCATGTCCTCTGCTTAGTCTCTGCTCTTGCCCAGTTCTTGGAGTCAAAACAGCCTGCTGCATGCTGGATTTCCTTTCCAGCTTTCCATTCTGCAGCCTGAAAGCCCTGACATGGTTAGGTTTTGTGTCCCCACCTAAATCTCATCTTGAATTGTAATCCCCATAATCCTCACCTGTCAAGGGAGAGACAAGGTGGAGGTAATTGAATCACGGGGGCGATTTCCCTCATGCTGTTCTTGCGATAGCGAGTGAGTTCTCACGAGACCTGATGGTTTTATAAGGGGCTCTTCCCCCTTCACTCAGCACTTCGCCTTCCTGCCACCTCCTGAAGAAGGTGTCTTGCTTCCCCTTCACTTTCTGCCATGACTGTAAGTTTCCTGAGGCCTCCGCAGCCATGCTGAACCGTGAGTTAATGAAACCTCTTTCCTTTATAAATTACCCAAATTACCCAGTCTTGGGCAGTTCTTTTTTTTTTTTTTTTTTTTTTTTTTTTTTGATGGAGTTTTGCTCTGTTGCCCAGGCTGGAATGCAGTGGCCGGATCTCAGCTCACTGCAAGCTTTGCCTCCCGGGTTGACGCCATTCTCCTGCCTCAGCCTCCCGAGTAGCTGGGACTACAGGCACCCACCACCACACCTGGCTAATTTTTTGTATTTTTAGTAAAGACGGGGTTTCACCGTGTTAGCCAGGATAGTCTTGATCTCTTGACCTTGTGATTCGCCTGCCTCGGCCTCCCAAAGTGCTGGGATTACAGGCGTGAGCCACCGCACCTGGCCTCGGGCAGTTCTTTATAGCAGTATGAAAACAGGCTAATACACCCACCCTGCTCCAACCTCATCTCCATCTCAAGTTCCCAGGCCCCAGCCCCAACATCTTGCTTCTTAAGAATTTGCCGATTGTACAAACTGTCGGTCCTTTGGCTTCGTCTGTGATGAAAGAAACTCCTCTGTTGAGATACAGACCTTTCAAGAAGTGCGAAGGTATTAGCTGACATTTACTTTACTCTTACTCTGTGCCGGGCACTGGCTAAGAACCTCATAAGGCTGTCTTCCTTGAATCCTCATGCAGCTCATAAAGTTGATTCTTATTATCCTTTTGTTAAGTGAGGAAGAGAGAGGTGAAGTGAGTAGCTGGGACCCCAGAGCTAGCACATGGCACAACCTTAAAACAAGTCCAGTCCTCTGACTCCAGTGCTTCCGGAATTAACTGAGATGTTGTGCTGTGTCCTGAGAGCTGAACTTCTCCACATGGCTTTAGTCAGTTTCTCACACCTGTGTTTGGATGGGCCGGCTTTGAGATTCACTACGCTATGCTACATTACAATACACAATGAGGTGCAGGGTTGATGCAGACGAAGCAGAGGGCTGGTCTCCATCTTCACAGTCTTGTATGGGTTGAGAATTAGCAGGCCCTGGCCTTGGGGGCTGCCCTCCAGCCCCCTGGCCCCACCTGGGCTCCTGAGCAGCCCCGTCTCCTGTCCCAGCCCAGCCTCTCTCCCTACTCCTTCCACCATCTGTACTGCCACCCAGCACACTGTTCTCAGAAATGAAGCTGGCTTGCCTGACCTCTGCCTGAAATGTCTTTTGGCTCCCTATTGCCTTTTGGATGAGGTTCACAATCCTTCATCTGGAGTTCAAGGGTCTTTTGTCTCTGGCCCCAACATATGTCTCTGGTCTTTAAGCTCCAGCCTTAGTGAACTTTGCATTCCCAAACATGCCAAGTTTCCCTAAACCTGTGTGGCACGGCATAGTGTCCCCTCCCACCTGGGAACTTCCATTCCTCTTTTCCCTTTGCAAAGAGACCCATCAGTCCTGCTGGTCACTCCTTCCTTTGGTCTGCTGTGAGTCTCAGTACCGACCTCCATTGTGGCACTTGAATGGTAGTGATGCATTGTTGTGGATTCTGATAGGGATGAGTGTGTTACGCGTGTAGGATAATGTCCTTCTTTGCAGGAAGCACACACTAAAGAATTTAAGGATGACGGGGCACCAAGCTGGCAACTTACTAGCCCAGAACCACGGTTCTCAAGTCATGTTCCGAGGTGCCCCAGGGCGCTGCAGTAAACTTTCAGGAGTGCCATAGGATACTTTATTATTTTATTTTATTTTAATTTATTTTATTTTATTTTATTTTATTTTATTTTATTTTATTTTATTTTGAGATGGAGTCTCGCTCTGTCGCCCAGGCTGGAGTGCAGTGGTGCGATCTCAGCTCACTGCAACCTCTGCCTCCTGGGTTTGAGTGATTCTCCTGCTTCAGCCTCCAGAGTAGCTAGCTGGGATTACAGACACACACCACCATGCCTGGCTAATTTTTTTATACTTAATAGAGACGGGGTTTCACCATGCTGGCCAGGATGGAATCGATCTCCTGACCTCATGATCCGCCCACCTCAGCCTCCCAAAGTGCTGGGATTACAGGCGTGAGCCACTGCACCTGGCCAGGATCCTTTAAATGTTTGACGGAAGCACAGCAACATCTACCAGACTACCACTATTAAGCCTCCCTGAGAATGGCGTCTCCAAAACCTGACAAGGAAGTGGTCATTCTCAAGCCATTTAATCAGGGCCGACTGCATAGAGGGGAATGTGTGATGTGGTTGTTTCATGGCCTTGGAGCAGAGGGAACGCACAGGGGCCAAAAGCATAATAACATGAATATTCACGACTTCCAGATTTGTGTCTAAAATGAAGATGAAAGAGTGACTTCTGGAGGAGGGGCGGGTAGATGCTACATGTGGATGTTATTGCTGGAAACGATCCCCGTGACCCTCCACTGGGGCCTGGGTGCTTCCACACAGCAGACCATGTGCAGTTCCAGGGTAGAATGAGGACCAAGGCACAGAAAACTAACTACAGATGCTCCTTGTCTTACTATGGGATTATGTCCCAATAAACCTGTTGTAAGTTGAAAATATCATATGTCAAAAATGCATTTTTACGATTTATCCTTTTAATCAATTCTTAATTATAGACAGGGTCTCACTATGTTGCCCAGACTGGTCTTGAACTCCTGAGCTCAAGTGATCCTCCTGCCACAGCCTCCCAATGTGCTGGGATTACAGATGTGAGCCACCATGCCCTGCTGAAAATGCATTTAATACACCTAATTTGCTGAGCATCATTGTTTAGCCTACCTTAAACATGCTCAGAGCACTTAGCCTACAGATGGGCACCATCATCTAATAAAAAGCCTGTGTTAGGATTAACACACCATCATCTAATAAAAAGCCTGTGTTAGGATCTCACACAGCCTGTGTGAGAGTATTGTACCATGCATCCCTGGCGGGGAAAAGATCAAAATTCAAAATTCCAAGTATGGGTTTGACTGAATGTGTATCACTTTCACAGACACCACCGTAAAGCAGAGAAATCATAAGTGAACCATCGCAAGTCGGGGGCTGTTTGTATTTGATAAATAGAATTGTTGGGTGCTTTTGGCCTAGGGGTGCTGGGAAAAAGTTTCTGAGGCCCGAGGGTGCCATTTACCGTAAAAGCCTGGGAGCCCTCCTTTATAAGAGTTCTTTGTTCTGGCCTTGCAACTTTTCTGTAAGTTTGTTTCTATAAGATTGTTTCAAAATTAAATAGGAAGCACCGGAGGCTGACTCCTAGTCCTTTTGGAGGTTCTTTGTAGATAAAAGTTTCTCCTGCCTTACAGGGCAGCCACAGTTGCCAAGCATAGTGAGTGGATGGCTAGGGCTGAGGAGCCAGGCTCCTGAAACTACCCTCACCGGCCACCTTATTATAGGTTCTTCTCCATTTCCACCAGCAGATGGGAGCTATCCTAAATGACGTGTGTGCTACACGATGTCCAAACCATGTAGGGAATCCGCTTGTCCCATTCTGTTCCAGGAAAATAGGTTAAAGAAGAGGAAGATAATAAATTGGCCATAAGAGGGCAGAATTGTTAGCTTTTTTTCCCGATAAAATTGGGTAAGCATATGAATTTGGGGGAAAAAATGACTCTTCAAGGGTGCACGTTCTGTGTTCCATGGTCAAATGTATAATTTGGTAAAGGGGTAAATGTAACGTATTGACTTTTGGCTCCCCAAACCAATTTTCCATGCACAGGCTGGTGAAGAGAGCTTAGGCACTGCTGACCTGCACAGCACCTGTGCGTTGGAGATTACAGGTTTAGGTCATTTTCTTAATAAAGAAAATGAGCGAATACGTGATGCCCACATCAAGAAACATAAGAGTCCCTGGCATTTGGTGCTGGAGTTTTGAATCAATTCTGGAAATTATATTTTAAAGAGACATTGCAGTCTGGAGGTTCTATAGAGGACAGTAACCAGGATGATGGAACATCCGGGAAGCACAGCACCTACAGGAGGGAAAAGAGGGCGGGGACATGTTTGGCCACTCAGTGAAGTCAGGTAACTACCCTCAGGTGCTAACCTGAAAAGCAGGGTCTAGTTGGTGTGGTTCCTAAGGGCAGAGCAAAATCAGTAGATTGAAGTGACTTGAGGCAGACAGAATTGCATGCAGGAAAGGTCAGCTGCTTGGAGCTGTCTGATTCCAGAACCACTTCTGCGTGGAAAAGTCAACATGACATTGGGGAAATCAAGCGCAGGCTGCCTGAGATGCCGGTATAGGGCGGCATCCGCCTGGCATGTGAAATCTGCGCAGGTTGAGTTGCCGCCGTTGAAGGCTGGGGAGCACCACCTACTCAGCCTCCTCTTCTCAGCCTCCTCTTCACCTCCTCCTCACCCTCTTCTCTCCAGGGACCCCATGAAGGTCCCAGAGTCCCTCGGAGCCCTGTGTGAAAACCACTGGATCCCAATCCCACCACTAATTAGCTATGTAATCTTGAATAAGTGACCTCTTTAATCCTGAGAGATGGGGACCCATGATTGATGTACTTAGATGCAGTCATGTTCGTAAAAGGCCTGACCTGGTGCCTGGCACTGCAGGAGCTGCCCAGGCTTACCCCTCACCAGCAGAGCCGGGATGAGGAACTATAACCCAGCCTGAGTCCTTTCCTCACTCCCTGGCCAGAAGAAGGGGAGAGGGGCCCTCAGGCAGGCAAAAACTAAAGATGTTCCCTATGGCGTGTTCCTGCGGCTGCCTGCAATTTCTCTCAACTTAGGCTCACCTGCAAGCAATCCTGGGCGACATCATCAGCACTTACGTAATTATAGTGATAATATGTTGCAGGTTGGATACTTCAGAAAGCAGGCACAGAGAAAGAGCTGACAGGGGATTGGGGATGTCCTGGAGCCAGGCACTTGGGAAGGGAAGGGTAGGAGGGGCGATGGGCAAGGGGAGGAGCCCGGCTGCAGAGCAGGCCCCACTCCTAGGGTGCACTGGAGGCAGACCAGCCCTTCAGAGTGATCCTGAGTCACCTGAAATCACCAGGCCTTTATTCCCAGCCCACTGGTCCCTAGATGTGGGCTGCCCAGGGCAGGGCATGACCAAGGGTGAGGTGGTGCTCTGCAGCTGAGGCAGCTCCCAGGGTAAGGGCTGATGGCTGAGGGTCGCCTGAGGACAGGTGTCCCAGCAGCCCAGAGTGCCACAGCCTTGACTGCAGGGACATCCGGGTGGGCTCACGGCATCTACCACATGCTGATCACAGGAGTCATCAGGGGCAGCATCATGGCTTCTCTGCCCACTGGACAGCTTCTTGAGGACAAAGGGGCAAGACCTGGGCTTGACTGCTGTCTCCACACCCAGCTCCAGCCCAGAGTGTGGCTCCTGGGAAGGCCCTTTATGGCTGTATCCCCAGTGATATCCCTAATGGGCACCTGTCACATGCATCCTTTGCATAACGTGTGACGTTTATAGCCTGACACAGAGGCAGGCATCATGCGGAGATGGAGGTTCAGAGAGGGGGACTGATCCGCCTGTCAGAGCGAGAAGTGGGCTGCTACCAGGACTGGCCCCATTTGCTGCAGGACACAGGCTCCTGCAATCATGTGTGCAGCCTGGCTGGAGAGATGTTCAGATCTGTGCTTGGGGCTCCCCCTTCCCAGGTCTCTCACCTCCCCCATGGCCTTGTGTCCTCACGCCAACTTGCCAGGAAGCTGGCCTCTGCGGGCACCTCACCCCTCCTCGATCCCCACTGTTCTGCTCTCCTGCAAGGGACCCTGGCCCAAACCTGGCCCTGGGCACTGGCCACCCCGAGCAGGGAGATACGGAGCACCACGGAGCACAGTGGCTTTCAAAAGCCATGGTGCCATGGGCAGGTACTTTGAGGTGAAGCGTCTCTAGAGAGACAGAGGAAGATACTGGGGAGGGGAACATTTGGAGCAGCAAGTCAAAGAGCAAAGGGCAAAGGTCACAGGTTGCTCAAGCCCAGTGACTGCAAGGCAAGTTACGTGGCCTCTCTTGGACTCAGCTTGCTAATCTGTCTAATGGGAACAACAGCATTTCCTTCAATAGGTTGTAAATCGAGTTCCATATGTAAAGGGCCTGGCGCTTAGGTGTTGAAGAAATCTTAGCTCCAGTGATTTTATCATTTCCCAAGGAAACAAAGAGGTTCTGGGAGCTTGCTCAAGGCCTGTTTGCTCTGCAGCATCTTGGGGAAAAGGAAGGAGGAAGGACCACGGGAGCAGCGACAGCCCTGTTTTCAGTGGGGGGAGAGGGGGGCGGCGAACAAAAACACCCTGAAAGTTCCAGATTGAGCTACTGTATGGGAATAATTATGGCTGCTATTTTTGTGCATTTGTTTAATAACGTTAATTTGCCAACAGCCTGATATTATAACATCCTCTCCCACACAGAGGTGGCTTGAGTTCTCTATTCACCAGAATCCATTTGCATTTCTTCTGTGGGGTTTGGGGCTCAGGAGCTGGTGACTCACAGCTGGCGGGGGCCTCCAGGAAAGGCCCCTTTCCACATGGGAGCAGAAGTGGGGGTGTTAGCTCCCAGCAACATCACCCTGTGCCAGGGCAAACTTGAAACCCTCCCAGCCTCCCTGGGAATGGCCTCCAGCCTTGCCCTGGGCCTCTCCAAAACCTAGCAAAGAAGGGGCCATTCTTGAGACATTGAATCAGGGCAGACTTCTTAGCGGAGACATCTCGATGTGGTTGTTTCGTGGCCTTGAAGCAGAAGAAAAACACAGGAGCCAGAAAGGATAAGGACACAAATATTCACGACTCAGATTTGTGAAAAATGAAGATGAGAGTGGCTTCTGGGGGTGGGGGCGCAGGCAGAATGCTACAGGTAGGTGTTGTTGCTGGAGACCATCCGCATGTCCAGGCACTGGGGCCTGGGTGCATCTGTAGGGCAGTTGTGTGCAGCCACAGAGTGGAATGAGGACCGAGGCACAGAAACTCAAGAGCAGTTGAAGGGAGGTTTCTCTGAACAGCAGTACTCCAGCTCATAATGAAGAAAGAAGGGTGTTAGAACATCACCTCTGTGCAACCACTAACAGTAATGAACCTGGGCCGTGACTATCAATGACTGCTAACTTCCCAGAAGAAAGACAGTCATGGTGGAGTGTGGTGGCTCACACCTATAATCTCAGCACATTGGGAGGCTGAGGCAGGAGGATCATTTGAGGTCAGGAGTTTGAGACCAGCCTGTCCAACATGGTGAAACCCTGTCTCTACTAAAAATACAAAAATTAGCTGGGTGTTGTGGTGGGCATCTGTAATCCCAGCTACTTAGGAGGCTGAGGCAGGAGAATCGCTTGAACCCTGGAGGCGGAGGTTGCAGTGAGCCGAGATGGCACTGCTGCACTCCAGCCTGGGTGACAGACCAAGATTCTGTCTCAAAAAAAAAAAAAAAAGAAAAATACAGCCAGATGGCCAGGTGTCACATGCCTCCTGAAGGAGTTTCATTGTCAACAGGTCAGACCTGCATCCAATCAAGCTTCGAGATCCGTCTACCAAATCACAGGAAATGCAATGGAAAGAAATATTCCCCAACCCCAGGGTGAAACAGTCAGAACATTCTGGGCTATGTGATACTATATGGGCCAACTGATAATCGGTAAGGAGGAGAAACTCATGGATGAAATGTAAGAGACCTGAAAACAATTGCAAGGCCAGGATATTATATGGCTCTTGATAAACAGTAAAGCACAGACACATATGCATGTTTTAGATAATAAGGAAAATTGGGAGGCCGAGGCGGGTGGATCATGAAGTCAGGAGTTCAAGACCAGCCTGGCCAATATGGTGAAAACTCGTCTCTACAAAAATTAGCCGGGTATGGTGGCAGGTGCCTGTAGTCCCAACTACTTGGGAGGCTGAGGCAGGAGAATGGCTTGAACCCGGGAGGTGGAGGTTGCAGTGAGCCAAGATCGTGCCACTGCACTCCAGCCTGGGCGACAGAGTGAGACTCCATCTCAAAAATTAAAAAATGGGAAAATCTGAACATTGAACTGGACATTTGATGACATCAAGGAATTATTAATGTTTTAAGTGTATTATTGGCACTGTGATTTTAAAAGAATCCTGATTTTTTGCTGATATGGCAGGAAATCATTGCAGAAGAAGTGATCCAATGTTTGGGATTTGCCTCTAAAGAATCTGGGGTCAGACATGAGTTGGTCCTCGTGGAAGCTGAGTGATGGGTATCAGGGAGTTCAGCGTACCATCTTCTCCTGGCCGGGTACTAACCAGGCCTGACCCTGCCTCACTCTGAGATCACGTGTTTTGAGGGTAGTTTGGCTGTAGGATTGCTGGGAATGTAGAGGGTGGAACCCACTAGACTGACAAAAAGGAGAAAGCTAGGGAAGCCTAAGTAGCTCACAGCTGGAGACAGTTTTCCGCTCAGGGGACATCTGGAGATTTTGGTTGCTATAAGCAGAGGATACGGATACTACTGGCATCCTGTGTGTAAGGGCGAGAGATGCTGCTGAACTTCCTGCAATGCAAGGATCAGCACCCACAACAAAGAATGTTCTGGCTCAAAATGTCAGTAGTGTTGAGATTGAGGAATGCTGGGCTGTTTTAGCGGGGATGGGGGGCACGGGGAGTATGAACTGGAGCATCTGTGTTGGAGAACAATGAGAACGTGTTGATTAAATTAAGTGTACACATAGCCTGTGATGCATTACATCCACCCCTCGGTATAGCCGTAAAAAATTGTTGCCAGGTCTGTAAGGGGAGACAGCTGTATTTTCAGCAGTGCTGTTTGGTGCGTGTGTTGTGGGGCAGTTGGAAGCAACGTCACCTAAGAGAAGTGCTGGGGGGAACTGGTGTCAGATCCTAAACATGAGTCATGTCAGACTCTGGCCTCCAAATCCCACTTTCCTGGTGTTAATTACTGGGATTTTCACTGGGGTTTAGGTAATAAGTAAAGACTGTGGAATACTTGGCAGCAGTTAGAAGCAATGAACTATATGTTCATGGAGGAAAGCAGAATGTTGTAAAAGCAGTGCTGGATGAAAAATAAAGAGAGATGCATATATAATACAGTACCCTTTATTTAAATTAAATACACATGCCAGAAGACAATATGCATTTAAGGAGCACATAGAAACAAAAAAAATATATATTAACCACATCTGAATGGTTGCTTATGGGATAGAGGGGGAAGGAAAAAAAAGAATGAATGAATAAAAAATCAAGAGCCAGGCCTTATGTGAACCAATAATGGCTGTACATCATGAACTGGAGAGAGTAACTAACTCAGATTCTGCACTAGGATTCAAAGCAAATAAAGAAAATGAAATTGCACTGGATAAACAGCCCAGGACAGAAGCTGTTATGTAATAGGTGCTAAAGAAATAGTAGCAATAACCAAAATAATATATTAGTACTAATTTGTTAGTAATAGGATCACAGGGTAAATTATTATGAGTCCTTCATTTTCCCCATCTCTTTTTCTTCCCCCAATCCAGGCAAAACCCACCATTGAGTTTCTAAGGACCCCTTGAGGAAGGATGTGCAGGACCCTCCCAAGGGGGTGGCAGATTAGAAGGAGTCCTTGAAGGAGGTTGGGGTAGAGCAGTCAACCCGTGGGGACAATTCCCACACCTGGAAGGAAATGAGTGAGGAGGTGCAATTGATGGGTTTCTAGAGCAGCAGAGACCAGAGTCCTTGGCAGGGTCTGAGAGGGGTGGCAGGATGGTGTCTGCGAGGACACAGGACACCAGGTGTCAAGAACCCTGGCACCTATACCACTGGACTTTGGATTTCCAGCCTGGTAGCCACTGCCATCCCCTCCCCATTGGATTCCCATGCAACCCTGGGGAACACTGAATTTCTCACCACCCAGATGAACAGGGGCTCAGACAGATTTAATTTGATTTAGCACAACAAGGTGACACTTCTTGCATCTAAGTAAAATTCATTCTCACTACACTTTTTTTTTCTTTGCACCTCACACAGCCATCAACCCAGGAGCTCACACTTCTGGTGCTTCAGGAAACATCATGAACAAATGAAAACACCTCTTCCTCCTCTCCAGCTGCTGGGCTTCTGAATGCTGGGGGGATCTCACCTCCCCTGGCACACCCACTGGCCATTTGCTCCATGGTGCCCTGGGAGTCAGCCAGGAAAATGGATTCTGGAGGCCAGAGTCTGACATGAGCTCATCTGCAGGATCTGAGCCCAGTTTCTCCAGCACTTTCCTTGGGGTTACGTTGGTAGGATGCACCAGATGACCCCTAACCACACACTCCAAACATGCACCATGGCCAAACATGTGTCATGAGTCTTTCTCCGGTTGCTCCAGTTTCTCCATAACAAGAGTGTGGTGAGGTTCCACCACTGGCTGACCACAGTTAGGAAAATCCAGAGTTTTTCTGGAGCCATTTCCATTACTCATGATGCCATTGGTTGGCATCATGAGTAGAGATGGGAGAGAAGAAATCAGGATTAATGTGTAGAGGCTTTCAGGAAATGATACATCACTGTTGTTTGCATTTAGACCTTTCCTTCCCCCATTTATCTTTGGATGGGAACCTGGATTATTTCTCTGATTATAGAAGAGGATACATTTACCATGCTGAACATTTAGGACTGTAGGTGCCAGGCTCTTGTGGATGCACTTGAAACAGGACTTGGAGAGCAGAGCAGTGCAAATATTACCAGCTGTGTGGTCATGAGCAAGTCCCTAAACTTTTTTAGGTCTCAGTATTCTACGTACAGGATGGAAAGGGTTACGTGAGATAATGCTTGCAAAATACATATTATGTGCCAAGGACTCTGATAAAAACTTTAGATGCATGTTGGTGGTGATGATGTTGGTGATGAACTGCTGGGTTTGAAGCTGAAGTCGTAGTATCTAAATCAACATTTGCAAGAGACTGTGTCTGGGTTGAAGATGGTGAATCCATTCTTGGGTGAATCCCAAGCCTGTGAACTGACCTTGTAGGATGCTCTCCAGAATTGATCATTTAGGACACTGAGAATTGCTACAGATTGAATAGCTGCTACTCACCTTATGCGGTTTATTTAATTTAGTCTCTTCACCATTTTGTTAACGAAAATAACTTAATCCAAGGAGGACTTTACAGTTTACATGGTGTTTTCACACACATTGTTGTATCTGAAATAGGGTGGGAGGTGTATGAGTGTGGGTGGATTTAAAGTAAAAATTGACCCAAGTTAGTCAGCTGGGAACGTTGTGATATGTGGTTCCTTTATTGCCTAATCAGAAACCTCTAAAGCCTTCGAGCCTTGTTCTTTTTTACAACTGCTGAGCACAAAATGAATTATTCAAAGACCAGTGATGAAGATTGACCTGAACTTGATAGTCAGAGCCCGAGACCAAGAGATCATTTCTGAGGATTTATCATCCCTGCTTACAGCCCGAAGTCCATCCTTGGCCCTGACAGTGGGCTGGAGGGCACGTTGGCTCCGGAATGCTGACCTCTACTATCCTCTTTCCAGGGGCAGGCTCTAGCTGCACACCAGTGAATACCAGCTCCTTGGGGAAAGGGCTCAGGAGTAGAGAGGCTGGGCATGAGCCCAGGAAGTTGGCATCTTGCCCCAGGCACAGCCTTGTCGAAGGAGGTGGGGCCTGTGCAGACTGAGACAGAGCAAGGGGGGGTCCCTGGGGCTTCCACCTCCTCAGGGGTCCACCCAGCACCATTCTCCCTTCTTTTCCTGCATTTTGTTTGGGATGCTACTACTCCCCAGCCAGACTCAGGAGAAGGTGGCCTTATCCCCAGCTACAGTGATAAATCCCAGTAGATCTAAGCCAGTGGTTCTCAACCCTGGTTTCACATTAGAACCATCTGGAGAGCTTTAAAAAAAATTCAGAGATCTGGAACTAAACCCCTAGAGCCTAGAGCCTGTCATGGCCTTGACATCGCCTGGAAGCTTGTTAGAGAAACAGACCCTCAGAGCCCACCCCACAGTAACTTCAGAATCTCCAGGCTGGGAGAATAACTCACTGGCCAAAGCCAATCATGGTGCTTGAGATTGTGTTTCTCAAAGATGGTTGCTACCATAGATCCCATCTCTCATGCGCTCCTCACAATGGAACTCTGACACTCCTTACATCTGAGATGGTGGGATCTATGTTCTCTTCTCTCTAAATCTGGGTAGTCTGAGGATTATGATGGAAATGACATCAGGTAATTTCAAAGGCTGCTTCCAGAAAGGCAATGAAGCTTCTTCCTGTCTGTTGAGACCCTTACTCTTAAAACCAAGCTATCACCCTATGAGGAGCACCAGGCCTTAAGAAGAGACTGTGTGCATAGGTGTTCTAGTGACAACCTTAGCTGAAGTCCCAGTGGACACCAATTGCCAGACCAATGAGCAGGGAAGCCTTTGAAATGACAGCCACTGTCTGCTCCTACTGCCTGGGAGAGCCCAAGTGAGAACTGCCTTGCTGAGCCCAGCCAACCCCTAAAGCTGTCAGAAATAATCATGATATGGGCCGGGCACAGTGGCTCATGCCTGTAATCCCAGCACTTTGGGAGGCCGAGGAGGGTCAATCACGAGGTCAGGAGATCGAGACCATCCTGGCTAACACAGTGAAACCCCATCTCTACTAAAAATACAAAAAAAAAAAAAAAAATTAGCTGGGCATGATGGCTGGCACCTGTAGTCCCAGCTACTCGGTAGGCTGAGGCAGGAGAATGGCATGAACCCAGGAGGTGGAGGTTGCAGTGAGCTGAGATCACATCACTGCACTCCAGCCTGGGCAACAGAGCTCAAAAAAAAAAAAAATTATGATTGTTGCTGTCTTAACCTACTAAGTTTTGGGGCAATTACTTGTATATTAATAAATAACTGGAGCACGTGGCCACCCTGTTCCCCTTGCCAGATGATGGTTTAGGAATGGGCATGTGACTTGGTTTTGGCCGATGAGACATGACATGAAGTCTGCTGGGGTTGCTTCTGGGAAAGTTGTCTTTGTTCCTTAGAAAAACATAGAGAAAAAGACTACCCTTCTCTTCCCTCTGATGCTGTTGCATCTTGACAGGATGTTTGGAATCACTGTTGCCATCTTGCTACCAACTCGTGGATAAAGGCAACAGAATTCTGCCTTCCTCCCTCTCAACTGTCTCCCCACTGCTACTGCCTGCCATGTGCACTCTGTTATGCATAAATCTTATTCTTACTTGGAGTGCCGCGAGTATCTGATCTCTTAGCTAAATTCCACATTCTTTGGGGTGTTGTCATCTGGGTGCCTCCATCAGGAGGCAGGTGCTGGGAGGAGTCTACTACTTGAGCTTGGCTGCATTTTGCTTGTAAAACTTACGGCCTCTAGAGTTGGGGATAGAGTCTAGGGACAGAGCCTGATGAGGTGATTTTACCTATACCCCACCATTATAGGAATGAAAAGACAGAAGTCTGGAGGGTTGCTGGTAACACACAGGGAGCTCAGCAGCACCTGATAGAACTCAGGCCTCTGAACCAGCAGGACAGGGAGCCCATACATGCAAACCTTCAAGGACGGGGCCACCCAGGCAGAAAATCTTAGCCTCACAGTGAGCACACAGGGAGTCCTGGCTTCACACACCAGAAAGTGGAGGCAGACCCAGAAGGTTGTGACATGTCCAGGGTCACAGAGTAGAGGCCCAGGATCCTGGTTCAGGGATGTGAGACTCCAGAGACCTCAGCTCTGCCAGTATTAAGGACATGAGGCCCCAGTGCCTGTCCTGGGAGACGTGGATACTATAGGGGCACCTGCTCAGTTCCTATTCACTCATCTGCATGCCTGGAACCCAAAGAGCAAAAGCAGCCCTCGTGGGGGCTCTGGGTGGCTCCAGTGTACCACCCTCCACCCCCTGTAGTGGTGACCACTGAGCCTCATCTCTTCTATGGCACATGGAGCAGCCACTGCTGCCATGGATGAACCCACACTCACAGTGCTAGCCAGGCCCCAGGCACAGGCACATTAAGCAGAATCCACTCATCCATCTACTTGTGCACCCACTCCCTAGGCAGAATGCTGTGTTCCAAAGGCAAGTTAACTTCCAAGTGTCACACGAGCATATAAGAGTGGTTCACTGAGTGTGGGGAGAAAGTCAAGATTTGCAGAGCTGCCAGTGGGCCTTTGTACCCAAAATCCAGGCAGCTGGTGAAGGAACAGAGCCCAGGCACCAATTTGCTCAGGCCTTGGTGGAATGTGGCTCCCCTGGCCTCCACTGTCCTTTCTCCACTTACAATGGTTTTATGTGTCAATGCGGCTGGGCCATGATGCTGCCCAAATATTTGGCCAAACATTTTTCTAACTGTCCTGTGAAGGTGTGTTTTGGATGACACTAACATTTAAATCAGTGGACACTGAGTAAAGCAATTACCTTTGCTAACGTCGGTGGGCCTCAACCATTGCACTGAAAGCCTGAATAGAACAAAGGCTGACTACCCCTGAGCAGCTAGGATTTCTGCCAGGAGATTGATTGCAAGTTTAGACTCGAACTGCAAGTCCTCATTGGGTCTCCAGCCCACCAGCCTCCACCATCATATTTTGGTTGTACTCACCAAGCCTCCACAACTTCTTGAGCTAAGTTCTTAAAATAAATCTTTCTATATATTCATCCTATTGATTCTGTTTCTCTAGAGAACCCTAATAGACCCCTTGTATCTAGGGAGAAGGGAGAGTTACTCAAACATTAAGGAGGGGTGCCCCCCACATGTGGTTCTCTAGGGACATCACTGATAAGCCTGTGGCACCTGTGGATTTCCCCCCCACCCCCACCCCAGCTCTGCATGCAGCCCTGGTAACACATAATTCTTCTGAAGGTCACTGGTGGGGCTGAGAGGACATCATTGACTCACCCATGGGACAAGAAAGAGGGTAGGGGACAGGCACAGTAGCTCATGCCTGTAATCCCAGCACTTTGGGAGGCCAAGGCAGGCGGATCACTTGAGGTCAGGAGTTCAAGACCAACTGGCCAATATGGGGAAACCCCATCTCTACTAAAAATACAAAAATTAGCTGGGCATGGTGGTACATGCCTGCTATCCCAGCTACTTGGGAGGTTGATGCAGGAGAATTGCTGGAGCCCAGGAGACAGAGGTTGCAGTGAGCTGAGATCG
Source organism: Piliocolobus tephrosceles (assembly GCF_002776525.5). Lineage (NCBI taxonomy): Eukaryota > Metazoa > Chordata > Mammalia > Primates > Cercopithecidae > Piliocolobus > Piliocolobus tephrosceles. Next base: position 60,560,800 of record NC_045449.1, on the reverse strand, counting down.
CACCACTGCACTGACAGAGCAGGAGCTTCACCATTTTGTACAAGCACTACCATTTTAAAGTTCACCTTGATCAAAAACCACCTAAATCCAAAGGATGTCAGCCTAATGGCTAAGGTCAGCATGACCATAAACCACAAATGACATCTCTGACCAGACCTATTCCAAACCCCTCCCCGACCAGAGACATGCCAGCCCTGAGATAACCTCCCCTCCAGCCAGAGAGATGTCAGCCCCAAGATAACCTCTTGCTGACCAGAGACATTCCAACCCTGCCATAAACTTCTCCCCCACACAGAAATATTCCAAGCTCTTTCACCAATAAATACTTTTAGTCTGTAAGAGAGAATGCTCCTGACCTAAATCATCCAGAAGCTCCTCTCAGGTTTATTCTCCAAAATAAACCTGTCTTTGACTGTTGAGCCACTTTTTGTGGTTCTTTCCTCTTTCTTTAACTCTTACATGCACTCCAGCCTGGGTGACAGAGCAAGACATCATCTCACAAAAATAAAAAGAAAAAAAAAGGGTAGTGAGTTCCAGGCGTGGGAGAACCAATGTCAGATTGTTCCCTGTTACCCCAACTCATTTTATTCCATAATTCATAACACTTGGGTTTATTAGTGTTATTAGTCCCCTCCCATTTTTTACAGTGCTTGAGGAAACAAAAGATCAGAATGTATATTGAAGAAGAGACCCTAATTTATGATTTCTGAGTTGAGTTTGTACATGTTTAATGCTTGGTAAAAAATCTCCTGATTGAGGAGAGGCTGCAACTAGGCCCTGATTCTGAGATGAATTTATAGACAGAAAGGAAATTGTGATGGTGGTGTGATTATTGACACATTCACCCACCCCCGATGGGGAAAAAAATGGCCCAGAACTTGTTCCTAAGATGTGTGTAAACCACATCTTCCCAGGCTAAGGGCTCCTTCATTTAGCAGCTCAGCATCAGGGCCAGTAAAGACTGAACCTAGTGATGTCTGAGTCCACAATCAGCTTGTATTTAGGAGTGGATTGTATTTTTTCTAGGTGCACAAAAAACAAGCCTGGCGCAGTGACAGAGAGTGTTCTAGAGAAGAAAAGTGCAATTAGGAGCTAATTACATTGATAAAAATTGGAGTAGAGCTCACCTAAATGATTGTCCAGTTTGGAAACACTATCTGACTGTCTCCAAGCACAAAAACGGATTCCTATACTTTGTTGTGGGGAGAACATGGTTTCGGTATTATTCTGTAAACAGTAACTGAAGAAGACAACAGTCATTGCAAGGGTGCCAGTGGAGAGGGAAGGGAGCCTCGCAATTGCTATCAGTTTATAGGTAAGGATTGAAAAGTCACATACAAAAGCAACAGGGAGCCTCCCACAGGAGGCTGAGTCATTGGAGTTGTGGGTGGGTAGGAGGAGAGTGGGCTTGGAAACCATTTAGGCCAAGCCTCTCAGAGTGGAAGGGTGTTGCTCAAGGATTCGTGGTGAATGAGTGGCTAAACTGGGACCAGAACTGGCTTCTCTTATCTTTCTCCTCTACCATGCTGTGAGACACATGGAAGAATCCAACAACAAAATACCTGTTATGGGCTAAACTCTGTCTTCCCTAAATTCATTTGTAGAATGACCCTCAGTACCTCAGAATATGACTATATTTGGAGATAGAGCGTTTAAAGAGGTTATTTCATGAAAATTAACCACCAATTAATTGGGGATGAACCCAAATCCAATCTGACTGGTGTCCGTATCAGGAGAGGGAATTTGGACGCACTGAGGGACACCGGGGACACGGGCACACAGACCACATGAGGACACAGCAGGAAGGTAGCCGTCTGCAAGCCAAGGACAGAGGCCTCAGAAGAAACCAATCCTGCCAACACCTTGATCTTGGACTCCGGTCCCCAGAACTGTAGGAAAATTCATGTGTGTTTTTAAGCCACCCAGCCTGTGGTAGTTCATTATGGCAGCCCAGCTGCCTAACACACAGCCCCTTCAAGGCTGCACACACCAGACGTGCAGCTTTCTGGACTACATGCTGGAGTCCACGTATCTCCATCATGGCTTTCTGTTCTCAGAACCTAACGGCGTCTTAAAGAGGGCAAGAGGGGGCCGGGCGCAGTGGCTCAAGCCTGTAATCCCAGCACTTTGGGAGGCCGAGACGGGCGGATCACGAGGTCAGGAGATCGAGACCATCCTGGCTAACATGGTGAAACCCCGTCTCTACTAAAAAAAATACAAAAAACTAGCCGGGTGAGGTGGCGGGCGCCTGTAGTCCCAGCCACTCGGGTGGCTGAGGCAGGAGAATGGGGTAAACCTGGGAGGCGGAGCTTGCAGTGAGCTGAGATCCGGCCACTGCACTCCAGCCTGGGCGACAGAGCAAGACTCCGTCTCAAAAACAAAAAAAAAGTGGGCAAGAGGAGAGCAGGCAGAACAGCGACACACAGCATTGTTTTGCTACTCAAAATCTCAAAACCAAAAACGTCTAAGCTGAGCTGACACTTGGATAGCTAAGGGGTGCATGGCTTGCAGTGGCTTCTGTGAACTTACGGAAGGTGATTAAAACCCCCCTAGGTCCGGTTTCCCACCAGAAGAATGGGTGTCACCCTGCCTGGTCTTCTGGAAAAATCTGATTTGCCTACATCTGTCCTATACCCAGGAAGCAGACACTCCTCTATATTAGGATTAAATTGGCAACCCCCAAATGTTCACAGGCAGCCTTCGGAGAGCAGCTAGATTATTCCAAGTCTGCCTTTGTTTGAATTCAAGACGCACCAGGTGTCATCAAATCCAGCTCCCACTCCCAGGCAGCCTCTTCAAAGGCTACCTTCCACTTAGGTGGTTGAGCTGTCTACAAGATTCCATCTTAGGGCTTTGGTCTGGAAATATTGACCTTGTAAGAGGGCAGTATCCCCAGGACCAGAAACAGTGTCTGGTAATAGGAACTCAGACCAGCCCAATTCTAAAATTCTCATTGTCAGAATCAGTTATTTGGGTTAAGGCATAAAAGGTTCTTGTAATATATGTTATCAAAGGGCCATACATATTACGATGTCTTCAGCCATTAACACCTCTTTGTGACTTCCTCAGTGTGACTTCAGAGCCACCCTTAATCCCTTAGGGCCAGGGCCCAGGGCAGCTGAGTTCTGGTGTGAGGCAAGGAGAAAAGGTTCACAGCCTGTGTCGGGGAGGGGAGAGCACGGACAGGTGTGTCACGTGGAGGGACATGGGTGACAAAAAAGGAGAAAGGGTTCAGAAGTAACACTGCCAGCTTGACATGTCTAAGCCAGCCAGACCTCTGTATCAGAGTCACCTTTCGGCCGGATGGTGCAGATCTTGAACGTGAATGGCCAGGCCAGTTGGCAAGTGCACAAGTCCAGCTGCATCTGTGTAAGGAGCTTGGCATCTCAGAGCTGGCCCTGACCTAGGGCCATGAAGTTGGGGGTGCAGGAAGAATATACAGAGGGAATATCAGTTTCTCCTGGGCTTGCAGGGAGCTGCTGGCTTCCTGGAGCCACTGCTGTGATTGGCACTCACATGGGCGGGGCTTCTCCCATGTTCCCAGACAATCAGCTTGCCCGCAGACTCCAGACTCCCACACCCACGCTGGGGCGGTTAGAGCCCTTCTGGAGAAGCAGGGAGAGGACTGGGGTCAAGTGACAACATCTAAGCGTGGGTGGCCTGGGCCTGTCAACCACAGGCCTGGGGCTCGGGTCACCTGGAGAGAACAGGAAGGGTTGTTTGGCCGCCCACAGTCCAGGGAGGGGGGAGGCCGAGGCTCAGCAGGGCGAAGAGGACATCTGGTCATAGTCAGGGCACTTGAGCAAGGCGGGGTAGTTGCTGTTCATCTGCAGGGAGGCCTCGCTGGAGATGTCGGAGGGGCTGCGGCCCCTGACCCAGGCGTCTGGGTGTAGGAACTGGCCTGAGTAATCGGAGCAGTTGCTCAGCCGAGGGCGGTAGAAGCCAGGGTGGGGCCTGTACATGTCCTCCGCGGTGTACCGCTTCATGAACAGGTACACAGACATCACCCCGGCACTCTACAGGGAGAAGACAGCAGAGGACAGCTCGCTGCTGGGGCCTGCCTCATCTCCCCTGGCTGGGGTTTGCACAAGACACAGCTTGAATAGGGTGGGAAGTGAATGTGGGGACAGGAGCAGGGCCCTGGGGACATCCTGGCTGGAGGAGACCCAGGAAGGTAAGACTGACACATTCTGGGATGAGGAAGGGAAGTAGGGTGGGTGGCCCAGGGTCCAAAATGCTTGTGGAATGTCCCCTCTCCCCACTCTCCCCGGCTCAGTGGAGCGATGCCCAGCCCCAGCCTATCCCTACTTAGGGTGACGGGCTTTACCTCCGTTAAAAGGAAGGAGATGGCGGCGAAGGCAAACGACCAACCATACTTGTAGTTGAAGTAGGTCTCTGCGTCCTTGGTCCTGTTGAGCATCTCGTCGTTGATGCTGGAGATGTAGAGCACTAGGCCCACCACAAGAGAGAGGCCTGGTTGGGCAGCAGGGAAGAGGGGATGCTCAGCCCAGAGGCCCTGGAAGTTTGCTGAGGTGGCACCCACCTCCCTTTGCAATTCAGGAGCAAAGCCGCCGGCCTGGGGGTAACAGTGCTCTCAGTGGAGTTCAAAGGCGAGCACCCTGTTTAGACCAGCACCTTCTAGACAGCAGATAGTTTCAGGGAAGAAGCTCCTATATACCTGCCCTCCTAAGCCATGGGCTAAGCCCAGTGGTTCTCACCCTGTTGTGCGTATCTGTCACACAGGCCTGAGCCCCAGCTCTAGACATTCTGATACACCTGGTCTGGGATGGGGACCTGGCACTGTATTTTCTTTTTTTGAGGTGGATTTTCACTCTTGTCGCCCAGGCTGGAGTGCAGTGGCGTGATCTTGGCTCACTGTAGCCTCTGCCTCCCGGGTTCAAGCGATTCTCCTGCCTCAGCCCCCCGAGTAGCTGGGATCACAGGTGCCTGCCACCATGACCAGCTGATTTTGTGTTTTTAGTAGAGATGACGTTTCTCCATGTTGGCCAGGTTGGTCTTGAACTCCTAACCTCAAGTGATCGCCCGCCTCAGCCTCCCAAAGTGCTAGGATTACAGGCGTGAGCCACTGAGCCTGGCACTGCATTTTCTTAAGAGGGCTGTGAACCACTGAGCTAGAAAGTGGCTTTTACAGAACTGAAGAGTAAAATAGGCCCCTGGGCAGAGAGAGCCAAGATGGTAGGTGGCACCTATCATTGTGGAGTGCCCCCATGTGGCCCATGGTCTGTGCAACCCACCTGGCCACAAGGTGTGGCCTGTCTGAGATCTTTAGGTAGGGGAGGTAAAGGGAATTTGTCCAGATTTTGGCAAGCTTTAAATCAGGAGGCCAGGGGAGACCAACCTCCTACTGCCATGGTGCAAATGACTGCCTCAGGCATCAGTTCTATCAATTAGTAGCTGTAACTGAATCACGACATAATTAATTACTCTGTTTTGAGCTGTTCAGGTTTAATTCCACTCACATTATTTTATGAAACTAGGGCATCTGGTAGGATGAATGCTAAAGGAAAATTGGTGTGACTGAAACTTTCCTAGTACTTATGTTTGAATCATTGGTGCCCTAAATGAACCCTCTTTATTGTTATCATTGAAATGACTTAATGTGGCCCATCTCAATCCTAGATTTCTGATTCTGTAGCCCACTGCTGAAAAACCTCATGTATGTCAAAGCTACTGTTTATAGCTTTGGCTATCATGAAGTTCACAGAAGGAAAAATAAAAAGCTTAACCCTAGGTCTGTACCTCTTGGACTATGTGGAAATATCACCATGGAAAGGCTGGGCTGATGACGTTGCTGGTGCTCAATAAATATGTGTTGGGTTGATGCATGGAAGGGTGGAAGGATGGATTGATAGATGGAAGAATGGATGGATGATGGGTTGGTGGGTAGATTGAAAAATGGATGGACAGATGGATGGAAAGAAGCGTGGGTAGGTGGGTGGGTGGGAGGATGGATGGATGGATGGATGGATGGATGGATGGATGGAAGGAGAAAGAAAGAGTGGCTCTTGGGCATCAGACTTTCTGACTGCCATCTGGCTCCCAAGCTACGTTGACAAGAAAATATTGGGGAAAGGATCCTAAAATTACTTAGGAGTCAGGTGGTAATCAGAATGCTTGGTATCCAATAGCTGTTTTTCCTTTCTTTCCATCCATCCATCCAGCCATCCATCCATCCATCCATCAATTATTCAAGCTATTCACCCATCCAAACATCTTCTCCCCAGGATCCCTAACCAGTCAGTCAGTCCAGGGCACCTAAATTACATTACAAAGAGCCACTTCTTTGGCCCGAGTCATTATCTCCAAAAGAAAAGGTCTCCACAGGTCACCTTGAAAAGGAGAAAGAGTCCACCTTTATTTACTGTTTTCTTTCCCCTTCTCACTCTACACACCGGCCATGAGTAATCTCATCCATGTCCATGGATTCCTTTCCCACTCCCTAGGCTGGTAGCTCTCCAATCTCTATCTTTGGTCCAAGCCACTCCCATGAGCCCCAGACGCTGACCTCTGGCAGCCTTCCGGACACCTCTTCCCAGATGTCATAAGGATACCTCAAACTCAGCATTTCCCACACTAAACTCATGATCTGCCCAAATCTGCCTCTTCTCTCTGTGATCCCTGAATCAATGATGTGATATGCCATCCACCCAGTGCTCAAGCAAGAAATTGGCACTCACCTTGACCCTTCCCTGGAAGCCTCATCCTAGTTCTGTTGAGTTTACCTCTCAAATGTCACTCGAATCCTCTCATTTCTTTCTTCTCCATCATCAACCCCCTGTTTGGGCCATCACCTCTACTATTGGAATAGCCTCTTGCCTAGTCTCCCTGCCTCCTGTCTTGCTTCCCCCTCTGCCTCCATTCCTCAGCATGGCCATTCTAAAATCCAGACCCAATCGTGTCATCCCTTGGCTCAAAATCCATTTAAGGCTTCTCCTAAAGTATGAAATCCATAAGATGACCTCGGATGCCTTCCCCAGTCTCTCTTCTCACTACAGTTTTCCTTGCACCTGCCATGATGAGCTATGATTACACTCAGTTCCCCCAATGCTTCATCCTCCCTCTTCCCTCCAGGCTACTTTTCCACCCCCACCCCCAACCTCACTTCTTTGCCTAATTCTTACTCATCCTTTAGCTTGCCTCCTCCTGGTAGTCTTCCATGACCAATCTTTGCCCTGAGTTTCAGCCACTGGTCTTGACTCCCACTGCAGTCCTTGCTGGCCACCATTCATAATTCTATGCACACTGGGTTCCTATCTCCTGTCTACTGTTTGTATCTCCCATTACACTGCCCTTTTTGTAGGCAGTGATGCCAGCAGCCAGAATAAGGCCTGGTAGATATCATGAATGTATAAAAAGAAGAAAACTGAAGTACAACCTGGCATCAGTCCAGGACGACAAGTCCATGTTGAAGGGGTCTAGGAGGGTTTATGGTGTGGTGTGTGACTGGAGAGGGAAGGAGACAGCAGGAGTCTTGGGAGGACAGCTGGGGGATGGGGGGGTGAAGGATCCATTATTCCAAAGGGATATTGTGTTCAATATTCATGCACAAACATGAAGACATAGCCCCTTCAAAAATAGGAATACTCAAGATAGTAGGAATTAAAAAGTCCTTAGGGGTAGTGATGTGTGGAGTGAGGAATGAACCCTGGGTTCCAATCCCATATTTGCCCGAGGGGAGCCTGTGCAGTCACCCCTCCTGTAGAGCCTCTGTTGCTCTTCTGGAAGGTAATGGGCCCAGGGTCCTCAGATGTTTCCTCCAGCTCTGATTCAATTCTGTCTGGATGACTGACTTAGCCTGTCCTAATTCCAGGAGTTCCCAATGCAGAGTCGTTTGGGAGTTAAACAGCAAAAGTCCAGGGTTGCCAGGCATGGTGGCTCATGCCTGTAATCCCAGAACTTTGGAAGGCCAGGGCAGTTGAATCACTTGAGCTCAGGAGTTTGAGATCAACCTGGCCAACATGGAAAAACCCTATCTTTACCAAAAATACAAAAATTAGCCAGGTGTGATGGCAGGCACCTGTAATCTCAGCTACTTGGGAGGCTGAGGCAGAAGAATTGCTTGAATTCAGGAGGGGGAGGTTGCAGTGAGCTAAGATTGTGCCACTGCACTCCAGCATGGGTGCCAGAGCAAGACTCTCTCCAAAAAAAAAAAAAAAAAAAAAAATTCAGGGTGCAAGAAAAGAAAACAACACAACTTACCTGAGAGGATAAAGAAGATGCCAGAGACAAAGGCCAGTATTGTCCGGTGGGGACGGATGTGTCCAATGTTGCTCAGGATAAACCCAATGAACATGAAGAAGAGGCTGACCAGAGGGAATGGTGTGGCTGAGCGGATCATCTCTAATTAACAGAACAAAAGGGCAGCCTGTTAGTCTACAGGCCTGACTCATTCCTCATCATTTCGAGTTGAGTGTTCCTGGCAGTGTCTCCCAACAGGTCCTCAAATCTCCACCCCTGCAGGGGTTCCCCAGACTCTACCCCCATCAGGTGGCCTGGGGATCTCCCATTATTAGCAGGACTTTTATCCCTCAGGTGGGCCTGGAAGGTCTGACTTCAAGTGTCAGCATCTTCAGGGCCTCTGTCATTTCCCCCAGGCATAAGCTACTACCCTCCTGGGGGTCCACACTGTCTACCAATATGGAGTCCGTACTGCCTGCAAATATGGCAGCTGTGGAAGGGCCAGGTCATTCCATCTTGCTTCTTCTTCCAGGCAGATTCACCATTTCCTTGGGGAAGAGGTTGCTTTGAATGGTGCAGGGGACAGTTACAGCCTCTGTTTTCTTCAACTTGTAATTACTTGGGTAGCAGTTCTGTTGGGGCTAGTCTTTGTCCTTGGTTCCTGAGAGACAACCTCTAAATTCTTAGAATTTTCCAAGGATGGGAGTGTCTTCATTATTCACGGTAGGTCTCTCAACCACACTTGAGTTTTTGCTAACCAGGTGGCTCAGGATGGGGGCTAGAAACACCAACCACAGGATTAGAAGATTGGGGTTTTGAGCCAGGTGACATCAGTCTGGCCTCTAGGGAAGGTAAGGGGCTGGAGGGTGAGTTCAGTCACATGATCAATCATGTAATCAATTATGCCTATGTAATGAAACCCAATAAAAACTCTGGACACCAAAGCTCAGTTGAGCATCCTGGTTGATGAACGCATCAGTGTGTGAAGATGGTGACACAACCTGATTCCATGGAGAGAAGACTGAAGCTCCACATTCAGGACCCACCCCCAGACCTTGCCCTATGTGTCTCTTCATCTGGCTGGTCCTGATTTGTGTCCTTTGTAATAAAATTGGAATATTGGAATGGTAAGTGTAGCACTTTCCTGAGTTCTGTGAGTCATTTTTGCAAATTACTGAACCTGACGGAGTTACAGGAGCTCCCATATTTGGAGCTAATTGGTCAGAAGTGCAGGAAGCCAGGGACCTCTGAACTTGCAGCTAGCATCTGAAATAAGGGTAGTCTTGCTAGGGGCTGAGACCTTAAATCTGTGGAGTCTCTGTTAACTCCAGGCGATTAGTATCAGAATTGCATTGCAATATTGCAAATTCATACTGGGGGCAGAACTGACTCTGTTGAGGTCAAGGCCATAAAGTCAGGCTCCCTGCGATCCAGAGAGCTCAGTTCCCTGATTGATGCCTGGGTCAGTAGACTGGGAGACTCCAGCAACCTGTTTTCACTACTGGAAAATTAAGCTGTAGTGAACTCAGGTCAGCATACCCAGTGGAGTCTAAGGGCATTCCTCTTGAGAAATCTGCTGGCACCTTGAGTCTTCCCTCTGCCCTGCTCCTCTCTGTCCAGCCAGTGGCCCAGGTTGCCAGACTCAAGGCACTTACTCAGAACATTGACCGTGGACTCGGATGTCAGCTGGGTGTTCATGGGCATCACATATTCAATGGTGAAGCAACGCCCCCGCTCCTCACCTGTGGAGACAAGAATCACATTTCCAGGTCCTTCTTGAATATGGATTTGAAGTTAGTTCATTCAAATGGTATTTCCAAGTGTTTTTAGCATCTTTGACCTGCTGTGTCTTTGTACCTGAGCTAGATCCAAACCCTATGGGGGTCCTGTTCCTGGCTCATAGCCCACAGCAGGGGTGGAGGCATGTCCTGACGTGACAACCTTCCTGGAAAAGCACCTGTGTGAGGATGGACCCAAGCACCAAGAGTCACATGAAAAGAGGTTGGTATTGCAAACTCTCCATGCTGAGTGAACAACTGGTGCCATCTCACTGCGTTTGGCCAGATGGGGCTGACAATGGTGCATAGCTGACTTACATTGTCCAGTGTGGGTGTCATGGAGCAGAACTCCAAAAGCCTTGTCAACCACCCTGGAAACCAGATCCTAGTGATTTCAAACTCCAGATTTAAGCACAGACCAATCCCACGCAGTCTGGGGCAGAAGAAGTCAGAGTTGGATGCCATTCCCATGGCAGACTCAACACCTTGAGGTATCTTCCCTGCTAAATACTGGTGGGAACACACACCCACTCCAACTCCCAAAGCTGTACTATCAAGCTGGGAGGAAAAAGGCTGGGAGAGCCAAACTGTGTGTCTTCCCAATGCACACATAAGTTACAGGTCCCTACCAAGAAAAGCCCAGTGACCACACTGTGGCAATCCAGGCCAGCCCAGGCTTGCAGCTAGTCTTGTATGACTTGGAGATGCTTTTCTTGTGCAGGCTGGTCTTGGGCCATAATAAAGGGATAAGGGATAGAATTCTTGGAGTGGTAACTTGAAGGGTTATGGAGAAGCCCCTAGTGAGTGAAAAGGCAGGTCCAGATAAGTGGGGTCAAAACCTCTACCATGCAGCAGAAGCTGGAGGGACCTGCTCATGCATTTTCTCTGTGCCATTTTATGGAGGAACAGAGAAACTGCCAAGTATCTTCTATTCTATAAACTAGTGGATGCAAGGAAGCTGAGTTAAGGAGACTTAACCTCTTTGAATCTTCATTTCTACATTTGCAAAGTGGAAATAATGAGTCCTGTGTTGCAGTACTGTTGGGAGGATTATATGGGATCAATACTTCAATGAGCTAAAGCATGCATGAACATTTGAGATCTGTGCAGTGTCATTCACATCTAGTCCTGGGAGCAGAGTGTGGGGAAGGCATAGTTACATTCATCTTTCAGGAAGGAAGACCTAGGAGGTGAAAAGACTGGCTCAAATGAACATCGAGAATCAGGACTTGAGTTTGGAACAGGGTCCCAGTCACTGCAGGGAGCACCACCCGCCATATATAGGGATCATTCGTGGTGAACGGTCTCTTTCCAGTATCTCTTGGCCATCTCTTCCCAGGGAGGGACCTCTTGGGGCAGGTGATATCAGGGGGCAGGGCTGTCCCCAACCCTGGGCACCTTTACCTGCAAGGAAGCAGACCCGCCAGAGGCCTGAGTGCAGGGACATCTTGATCTCGGTGCTCTGGTTCTGGGGCACAATCACACCCTCCTCCAGGTACAGCCAGTAGTCGGTGCTGACCGCGATACCCAGGAGGCCCAGGCCACAGACAGCAAAGACGCTGCTCAGCAGGGTCAGGGCCTTCCTCCCGCAGGCACTCATCTTCCTGGACTGTGGCTGGGCGGCCAGTTGTCACACTCCCACCAGCACGGACTGTCCTCTGGGGCCAGGGAGAGTGGGTGAGCAGGTGGCAGTGCTCACGGCTCTGAGAAGACAAAGATGAGGAGCCAGTAACTAAAGTCAACCCCCAACCTGGCTCAATGGATGGGTAAAGACCACCAGGCAACCCCCAGGACACCAAGTCACCGAAACAGAGGTGCCACCCTCTCCCCAACCCTGCAGCCATTCAGAGCATTCTTGGCATGCCGCTGCAAGGACCCCCTTGTCCTCTCTGGGAGTCCCCTTGCTGGGTACTGCCATTCATTCATTCATTCATTCATTCATTCATTCATTCAGCAACCCATTGTGCCAGACATGGGAGATACAAAAATGAACATGACACTGTCCTTGTCATTGAAGGGTTTCCCATCTAGAATAACAAAGGCACCCCCAAAGCAATTAAATGCAGCCCTTTGAGGGCTGCGATAGAGACCTGTCCAGGAAGTAGAGAGGAAGAATGGAGGAGAGCACTCTGCTGGGTGGGTGAGCTTCTCTGTGTTGAAAAGGATTCTGAGGCTCAAATACACTCTGTGAAAGATGCTGGTTCCATACAGGACACGGGCAGCAGCCTTGGGAAGGAGTAGAGGGGCAGGGAAGACTTCTTGGAGGAAGGTATCCTCCTCATGTGACACTAATCAGTTGCAGGACTGGGTCAACACAAGTAAAGAAGCCACACCACAGTCCAAGTGCAACAACCTCCTAAATCCACCTAATCAGAAATGGGCTGACTCTTGCCTGCTCAGCACACTGTGTTGGCAGGGGCCAGCTCTGAACGAGAAAAATAGAAGCTAAGTGTCTATGCAAGGTCAACCACAAGCCCCACCTGCTGATACCTGCCAGGGTCAGGCACTGGACTTAGAGCTAGAAAACAGTGGAGAGCAAGGCAGATGGATGCCAGCCCCCATGGAGCCCATAGCCAGTCTCAGGGCTCCTGTGCTCTGGCTGTAATCTAGAATCACCTAGGAAGTGTCTAAAAATCCCTGATACCCTGGCGCTGCTCCAAGAGATTCTGATACAACTGGGCTCAAGTGGGGCCTGGGCAATGGTATTTTTTAAATGCTGCCAAGTGATTCTAATGTGTAGCCAAAGTTCAGAACAATTGGTCTTTGCTACTCCAGGTATGGTCCATGGACCAGTCACACGGGCATCACCAGGCAGCTGGTTAGAAAAATAGATTCTCTGGCCTTTCCAACATCCTAAATTGAAATCTGCATTTTAACAGGATCCAGGTGAGTTGTCTGCCTACTAAAATCTGAGAAGTGGGGTGCCAGTCAAACAGGTTTGTTTGCTGTGCCAATCAAACAGCATTGTAATATAGCAACTGCTATGATGGGGGAAAACCCAGGATACGACAAGGGCCCAGAAGGGGTCATCCAGTGGGGTTGGATGGGGCAGGCAGAGCCATCTCTAGAAGAGGGTGAGGCCTGGGGCAACTCAGAAAGGTTGTGTCACCCAAGCCAGCCGTGGCTGCAAGTTCGCTATACACTGCCAGCATCTTTCACTGGCTCCTTGCAATATTGCAAAGTCAGAACTTTTGAAACAGGATGTTAGTGATGTTTAGGAAAGAGGTGCAGCAGTGCTTTGGTGCAGTCCACCAATATCAGGGCTCCAGTGGTGTCCTAGGGCCCTACCCCAGGGATGGTATCATGTCCCAGTTGAGATCCGAGGCACGGGTGGGTATTGAGACAGCTGAAAAGGGATAGAAGCCAGATTTGTCTGCAGAGTCTGAGTTGACCACAGGAGGAGAGTGAGAGGATTAGAGCCTCTTTGTGAGAAGGGGTTAGGGGTGCACACTGGCCCTGATTCCACAGCGCCCGCCCTGCCCTGGCAGTTGATCATGGGAAAGTTGATTGATCTACAGAGTGAGCCACACATTGGCTTCCTGGAGGCCTGCGTGAGTCTACGTCCATGTTTCAAGGCTGAAGAGCACAGGGCTTTAAGCCACAGTGATCCTTCCTGTGTTGGCTTTGACAAAGGAGGGAGAAATGAAAAGCCAAACAGCCCTCTCCATGCAGCCAAGTCATTCTCCATGCAACAGGGTGGGCAGAGGGGAGCAGGACAGCTTGTATCTAGCACAGGTATCTAGTAAAGCGCCTATAAGCCCTGTGCTTGCAGCTGCGGAAGAGGCGACAAAATCAGAGGTGTTGCTGCTTGCAGAGTTTGCGAGCTGGAAAAATGGGAAACCACAGCATCCCGTTCTGACTGAAGGGTAGCATCATAACAGGCAGAACCCAGGTCCTGAGGAAGAGAAGCCGACTCCTAGCAGAGGCCCCAGGCAAGGCTGCTGCCAACTGGTGGGAAGCAGTCGTGACATTGTAATGATAGTATTTTTATATTAATAGTAGTTAGCCAAATACTGTCATTTACACTTGAAGCTCACAAAGTCCCAACATCTGCCAAAGGAAATGGAATTGAAACTCCAAAGATGGTTAGCAGGGGTAAGGGGAGCAGTGGAGAACAAAGGGATATGGCTCCCATAGGCGAACAGAGCCTTGAACTTACTACACTCAACCATGCTACTAAATGTCCATGTAAGGTTGGGAAATTAACTTCTCTGCTATGGTTTGGATAAGGTGGTTTGTTTGTCCCCACCAAACCTCATGTTGAAATTTGATCCTCAATGTGTCAGTGTTGGGAGGTGGGCCTAGTGGAAGGTGTCTGGGGTCGTGGGATCCCTCAGGAATGGCTTGGTGCTGTTATCACGGTGGTGAGTTCTCACCCTCGAAGACTGGATTAGTTTGAGGGAATGAATTAGTTCCCTTGAGACAGAGTTGTTATAAAGCCTCAGGTTTCCTCCGTTTCCTTCTTGCCCTTCTCTGTTGTGTTGTGATGCCATATGAAAGCCCTCATCACAGGCCAGGGATATGGCCTTGAACGTTTCAGCCTGCAGAACCAAGAGCTAAATAAACCTCTTTTCTTTGTAAATCATCCAGTCTCAGGTATTCTCTTATAGCAACACAGAACAAATGAAGACACTCTCTGAAGCCTAATTTTCTCCTGGATAACATGGAGGAAGAGACTAATAATAAAAGCTAAAGTATATTGAATGTTTATCATTGTTAGTCATCCTGTTAAGCACTTTACTCCCTATTCTAATCCTGGCTATTCTATTACCATCCCCATTTTACAAGTGAGCAAACTGAGATCAGACAGGTTAAGAAGCTTACACAAGAGCACTCAGCTGGCAAATGGTGGTACCTGTATTTGAACCTTACCCTGCCCCACTCCCAAGCCCTTTTACAAGGCTTGCATTCTCAAACTCCCACCCCCATGAGTTTACCAAAAGTGGGTTCTATGGAGCAATAATTCCATGGAATATTCTAGAAAAAGTGACTCTGGTTAAAAGGAAAAAAAAAATCAGCTTGTGAGAAGCACTGCACCTAGCTCTTGAAGAACTGCATTGCACATTATGGTAAAGACTTTGAAAATCCTGATTAGCTTTGTTTATTTCAGTATTTTCCAAACTTAATTGAGAGAGAGAAAAAAAAAAGACATCATGTTCTGTGAAACCCACTTTGGGAACCACACTACCTGCCAGAAAGAATAGGAAGACCTGCCTTGCTCACTCCACAAAATTGCTGGTGTGATTAAACGCGACAGCAGATACGACTATGCTTTGAAAAAAATCTAAAGCATGATCCTGGCATAAGGTATTGTTATTAAGCAACAGTGGACTAAGCCCCTGCGTCTTGCAGAGAGAATGGATCAGAGCTTCCGAAGCATGACTGCTGTTGCCTGGTTGAAGCTGAGCAGCCAATCTTAATGTTAAGCTTGGCAGGGAGATGAAAAAGATCCATGTCTTGGAGATTTGAAAAGATGAAAGTGGAGAGGAAATTGGATCTTAATCTACAAAAGTAAGAAATAAAAGAAGAGGCTGAAAGTGACCTTGCCTGCCAGACTCTACAACAGCAGATCCTAAAGCCTGGAATAGACCTAGGAAAACCAAAAAGTTTCATCCATTTCCAGAGTATGTAATACATTTATGGAATGCTACCTGGGGTGAAAAATAGCAATCTCATTCATTACAAAATTATATCTATGCTTCTATTATGTAAGCCTATTTATTTATAAATAAATAATGTTATTGACTGAGTATTGGTTAGCCCCCAGGCACTGTGCAAAGCCCTTCATGTACAGGGTTTCATCAGGACCTCACAATAACCCCATGAGTAGGTAGGATTAGCCCCACTTTGTGGATGGAGAAACTCAGGGTTAGAGATGTGGAGTAGCCTACAGGAAATCATAGGTGAGCGGTAGGCTGGTTTTAAACCCAGGTCTAACTCCAAAGTCTATGCTTGGATTACATCATCTCCCTGCTGAAGAAATACGGGTTCAAAGAGTGTCGGGAAGAAGGAAAATCACCCAAAGTAGGTCACTCAGGCAATCTAGAAATGTATGAGACATAGTATTCGGAAATGTTTCTTTAGAAGTGGCCAAGTGTCACATAAAGGCTTCTCGTTTGATACTATAGGGCATATTGTTGGGAGTCATCCAGCCATATCTTCTGGTAGCTTCTTGGAGGTGCACTATGACCCAGGATTTCTACTTCTGAAACCCACCTTGTGGGGTGGCAGGACTAGTATTTCCCTCAAACCACACACAGGAGACCAAGATCCAGAGGGGAGAAGTACCTGGGATTACCCAGCCAGTTACTTGGAAAGATAAAAGTGTGCACTAGAAGTATTTTAGATCCTGACCCAGTACTTTTTTTCCTGTATTGCGCAGAAAATTATATAACACAGAAAATGAAAATTACCTGCGCTTTCCCACTCTGAGAACACCATCATTATTAATATCTTAGTTCATTGCCTTTTAGTCTTTTTCCTACATAGTTGTGCATGTGTTAAATATTCTCCCACCCAGTGTCTTCAGTAGGGACAGGAGTGACCTTGAATGCACCCTAGTCTGGACTGCATTCCTAGGCCCTTGTTCGAGCTTCTGCTTTTACACGGTTCCTTCTCTATCCCACGAATCTCACATTCATTTGATTTTTCTTATAGGAGAGGAGCCATTTTTTATAAGTTGCTACCACAAGAGAAAATGTTTACACTATAATAGTAAATGAATGAAGTTGAATGCAACATCACACTTTTAACTTAAACTCAACTGTAAACAAAATTCACAGACTGGAAAGAAATAACCCAAAATGTTGATGCTGGCTGCTTCCAGGTAATTAGGTTATGCATTTTTTTTTAATACTTCTTTGTGCTCAACAAAGTTTCTCAAAGAACATGTATTGTTTCCAGAATCAGAGAAGAAAACTAAATCAAAGATTAGAGTGATCTATTCTCCAATCACTGCCCTTGTATACAAAAGTGCAGGGCTCCAGCTAAACTCCTAGGGTAGAGATGCCAACATGTAGTGTCGTCTTTTGAGGACTGGGTTCCAGAAGCAGGCAGCCTTCTTGAGCTTTTTTTTTTTTTTTTTGACGG
>NC_045449.1:60524532-60543634 GCF_002776525.5 Piliocolobus tephrosceles | reverse complement strand
TTTTTTTTTTTTGAGACGGAGTCTCGCTCTGTAGCCCAGGCTGGAGTGCAGTGGCGCGATCTTGGCTCACTGCAAGCTCCACCTCCCGGGTTCACGCCATTCTCCTGCCTCAGCCTCCCAAGTAGCTGGGACTACAGGGGCCCGCCTCCGTGCCCGGCTAATTTTTTTTGTATTTTTAGTAGAGACAAGAGCTTTTTAGGATGATTACCAAGGCACCATTACCTCTAAGTATTAGCTTGTTAATTATCAGGAATTAACAGTTGATAATTATCGTCCATGACTAGCAACTAGGGAGAAATGTCTTGTGGAGATTAAATCATTAATAGCACATTCCCCTGCTCAAGCCAATAATAAAAGGACTTGCAATGAAGTGCTTAGGTGCCCAGAGGTGGATAGAGGTTACAGGAGCAAGTGAGAGCCCAGTCATCAACTGCTGGGAAGGATGGATAGGGTTTAATTGGCGAGAAGGAGGAAGAAAGTGGAAAGAGAGTCAAATACAGACACCCTGATCTCAGTTTCCTACTGGTCCAGAGAAAACTCAGACTGCTTTGATAAAGTGTTCATGGTGTAGGGGTTCTTGACAAGGCTTTGGAGTCAGTGACAAGAGCTACTCCTGGGAGCTTGTCCAGTGACGCAGTGTCAGCATGGCCAGTGTCCAGCAGGATGGGCTGGTGACCAGAGGAAAACGCCCAGTGCTTCTCTGGCCCTGCCTGCTTCCCACCATGCTGATCCCCATTATCTTCCTTGGTTGTGAAAAAATGACCACAAAATCTTTGACACTCCACTCCTCCCACTAAGAGGAGGGGGCCCTGTCTCCTGTAAATGAGTCTAGGCAGCGTTGTGACTGCTTTGACAAATAAAGTACACAGAAGTGATGCTATGTGACTTTTTTTTTTTTTTGAGATGGAGTTTCACCCTGTCATCCAGGCTGGAAGTGCAATGGCGTGATCTCCACTCACTGCAAACTCCACCTCCCAGGTTCAAGAAATTCTCCTGCCTCAGCCTCTCAAGTAGCTGGGATTGCAGGTGCCCACCACCACGCCCAGCTAATTTTTGTATTTTTAAGTAGAGATGGGGTTTCACCATGTCAGCCAGGCTGGTCTCGAACTCCTGACCTCAAGTGTTTCACCCGCCTGGGCCTCTCAAAGTGCTGGGATTACAGGTGTGAGCCACCATACCTCACACTATGTGACTTCCAAGGCTGGGTCTTAAGAGGAGGTGTAGCTTCTACCAGGTTCTCTCTGGAGTTCCCTCAGGGGAAGCCAGCCTCATGTAAGAAACCTGACACTCTGGGACCACCATGCTTTAGAACAGGGTTTCTCCACCTTAGCCCTATGGACATTTGTGGCTGAATATTTCTTTATTGCTGGGGGCTGTCATGTACATTGCAGGATGGCGTCCTTAGCCTCTACCCACTGGATGTTAGTAGCACTCTAGTTGTGACAGACAAAAGTGTCCCTTTGATGGGAAAACCACCTCTGGTTGAGAACTACTTGTTTAGAGAGTATGTGCAGGTGCTCTGCTTGACAGCCCAACTAAGCTTCCAACCAATGGCCAGCACTAGCTGCTGGCCACGGGATTGGGCCATCTTGGATGGACGTCCAGCCCAGTTGAGCCTTCGGATAACTGCAGCCCCAGCCAACATCTGACTGCATCTGCGTGAGAAACTCCATGTAAAAACTGCCTAGTTGAGCACTTCCCAAATTCCACACCTACAAAATCATGAGCACAATAAAACAGTTGCTGTTTTATACCATTATGTTTCAAGATAATTTGATACACAATGGAAGTTACCCAAATAACTTCTTTACTCACTAACTTAGCTCCTTCTTACTACCTTGATATGATATAAATTCCAGGCATGGCCTTGTCCAGAATGTGACAGTGATGGAGGGCCTGGAGGTCATAGGTTAGTTTGTCATAGGTCATAGGTCAGAGTTTACAGCTACATGGGGGAGTGAATGGCACATGGAAGTAGGCAAATCTGGGATGTAATGCTGGCTCTCCCATCCTGGGCCAGTCACATGACCACACTGAACCTCAGTTTCTTCATCTGTAAAACAGGGATAACTTCATAAGAGTCATTGTGAAGACTTATGAAAGACTTGTCAAGTAAGTCTGGGTTACCTCATGCTATCTCAGTATAATGCTGCAATCAAAAACTAGCACAACCTGGCCAGGTGAGGTGGCTCACACCTGTAATCCCAGCACTTTAAGAGGCCGAGTCAGGGAAATCACTTGAGGTCAGGAGTTTGAGACCAGCCTGGCCAACTTGGTGAAACCCCGTTTCTACGAAAAATACAAAAATTAGCCAGGCGTGATGGCACACACCTGTAATCCCAGCTACTCGGGAGGCTGAGGCAGGAGAATCGCTTGAACCTGGGAGGTGGAGGTTGCAGTGAGCCAATATTGCGCCATTGCACTCCAACCTGGACGACAGAGTGAGACTCCATCTCAAAAAGATTTAAAAAAAAAGAAGAAGAAAGAAAGAAGCACAACCTGATACCCAAAAAGCGATAACAAGGCAGATTTAATAAGGTAAATTTGCCCCTGAAAAGGGCAAAATGGCTCAGACTTTCTCATCTTTGTCCAGCTCTCCAAATTCCATGGCAGTTACTCCCTGCAGAATTTTATTTTCCATCCCTGGCAAATTTCAGCCCTCCTGTCTCCTCTCTTACCTCCATATCAACGAATTGGAGAGATTTTAGTTTTTTTCTGATGTGAGGAGATAAAAATGCTCTGTTTAATGATGTAAAAGTTGTCTTCATGGTGGGCGGAGTGGCATCTCAGTAGACAAAGGATAAATATGTTAGCAAGCATGGGTCAAGTGTGTATTAAGGACATGTCAAGCACAGCAGGGACTCAGCATCAGAAGGGGATGTGTCACCTGGAGACTGGAGACCTCTAGGTGTCATTACAGTCCTGCTCTTTCAACCTGGGATCCTCTTAGTTAGAGACACTGGCCCCTAACAAGTGGTCATGAAGCTGCCAGCTAATGGGGGAGGGAGGTCCTGGTGAATGGCCCCATTTCCCTGCTGGCCCCGTCAAACTCTCTCTGCCACATTGTTGAGGCCCTTTGGAGAGTGAGCATCGCTGGGCAGGGATTCCTGTCCTTTGACAAAAACAAACCCCCAGGACTATGCTTTTGGAATGTGAGGCTCTGTCTGCCCCGAGACTAAGAGCAAAGCCACAGCTAGCCTGTCTGCCAGGAGTCCAGGCTACAGAGCTGAGGATACCAAGCTCTGGCATACCCCTGCCACACTGCATTCCAAAACTTCCTGGAGTGGAGATCAGTGTCTAATACAACTCCTCTCATCCTTGGTTTGGCAGGAGGTAACTGATGGTCCAGTTTCCATAGGGACCAAGGGGCATGATGGGCACCCACCAAGGGTCACTGCTCTTAACAAAAGAAGAAGTCCAACTGGAGAGAGAGCTGACAATGCCTTTACTGAAAGTCCAACAAGATGTCTCATAAGTATCACAATATTTCCCCAAAGACATGGACATAAACACCAAGTAGGAGGGTCATCTAACCAGGTAACACTAACTGAGTAGTGATAATAGTAATTCTATCATTGTTTTCTTTGCAGAAATTTTCTATGCATTTAAAATAGAAGGTCAATTCTAAGAAAAATAACAAAGCTGAAGGCATCATGCTACATGACTGCAAACTATACTACAGTATAGTTTGGCTACAGTAATCAAAACAGCATGGCACTGGTACCCAGACACAGAGATCAATGTAACAGAATAGATATCTCAAAAATAAGATCACACATCTACAACCATCTGATCTTCAACAAACCTGACAAAAATAAGCAATGGGGAAAGGATTCCTTATTTAATAAATGGTGCTTGGAAAACTGGCTAGCCATATGCAGAAAACTGAAACTGGACCCCATCCTTACACCTTATACAAAAATTAACTCAAGATGGATTAAAGACTTAAATGTAAAATCCCAAACCATAAAAACCCTAGAAGAAAATATAGCCAATACCATTCAGGACACAGGCATCAGCAAAGATTTTACGATGAAATCACCAAAAGCAATTGCAACAAAAGCAGAAATTGACAAATGGGATCTAATCAAACTAAAGAGGTTCTGTACAGCAAAAGAAACTATCATCAAAGTGAATAGACAGCTGACAGAATGGGAGAAAGTTTTTGCAATCTACCCATCTGACAAAGGTCTAATATCCAGAATTTACAAGGAACTTAAACAAATTTACAAGAAAAAAAAAACCAACCCCATAAAAAGGTAGACAAATGACATGAACAGACAATTCTCAAAAGCAGACATTTCTGTGGCCAACAAACACATGAAAAAAAGCTCAACATCACTGATCACTAGAGAAATACAAATCAAAACCACAATGAGATACCATCTCGTCAGTCAGAATGGCGATTATTAAAAAGTCAAGAAACAATAGATGCTGGCAAGGCTGTGTAGAAACAGGAATGCTTTTTACACTATTGGTGGGAATGTAGATTAGTTCAACCATTGTGGAAGACAGTATGGATATTCCTCAAGGATCTAGAACCAGAAATACCATTTGACTCAGCAATGCCATTACTGGGCATATACCCAAAGGAATATAAATCATTCCGTTATAAATATACATGCACACATATGTTTATTGCAGCACTATTCACAAGAGCAAAGACATGGAATCAGCCAAATGGCCATCAATGATAGACTGGATAAAGAAAATGTGGTACATATACACCATGGAATACTATGCAGCCATAAAAAGGAATGAGATATGTCCTTTGCAGGGACATGGATGACGTTGGAAACCATCATCCTCAGCAAACTAACACAGAAACAGAAAACCAAATATTGCATGTCCTTACTCATAAGTGGGAACTGAACAATGAGAACACATGGATACAGGGAGGGGAAAAACACACACCAGGGGCTGTCAGTGCCAGTGGCGGGTAGAGGAAGGGAGAACATCAGGACAAATAGCTAATGCATGCAGGGCTTAATACCTAGGTTATGGGTTGATAGATGTGGCAAACCACCATGACACACGTTTACCTAGGTAACAAACCTACAAACCTTGCATTTGTATACTGGAACTTAAAATAAAATAAAATGTCAAAATAAAATGGAAGGTAAAGTGTGGTGGAGTGCTATAATCCTAGTGCTTTGGGAGACTGAAGTGAGAAGATCACTTGCACCCAGGAGTTCAAGGTTATGCTATGATCGCACCACTGCACTCCAGCCTGGGTGACAGAGCAAGACTTTGTCAAAAAAATAATATTAAAAAGGCACTATACTGCACATATCATCCATAGTGGGGCCTACTTTTATTTTACTTAATAGCATCAATATTTTCTGCACTGTTTTTAGTAGCTGCAGAATATATATAGTTGCTGATTTGCATATACCAAAACTGATGTAGCCATTTCTCTACTCTAGAACATCTAGGTTGTTTCCAGAATTTCCTCTATTGTAATCAACAATAAATAACCATACTTACAGCTAAATATCTGTGGGCATCTGCAAGAATTTTCTCAGGATAAATTCTGCAAGTGAAATGAAGTGGAATTTCTAGCTTAAACAACAGAAATTTTTTTTAGCATTCTTAGAAATTTTGTCAGACTTGGCTGGGCACGGTGGCTCACACCTGTAATTCCAGCACTTTGTGAGGCCGAAGCAGGTGGATCACGAGGTCAGGAGATCAAGACTATCCTGGCTAACACAGTGAAACTCAGTCTCTACCAAAAATACAAAATAATAATAATAATAATAATTAGCCGGGCGTGGTGGCGGGCGCCTGTAGTCCCAGCTACTCAGGAGGCTGAGGAAGAAGAATGGCATGAACCCAGGAGGCGGAGCTTGCAGTGAGCTGAGATCGCGCCACTGTACTCCAGCCTGGGAGACAGAGTGAGACTCCATCTCAATCAATCAATCAATCAATAAATAAGTCAGACTTTATTTGAAAGATTTTAAAGGTATTTTTACCCCTGATGCCTGGGGTACAACAAATGTCCTACTATATAGACACAGAGAATTTGAAACAGCCCCGCAACAGAAGAGTCCTTATTTCTACTGAGAATTTGGAACCTGGGCTCTGCTCAACTCTGACTGTTTGCTGTATCTACATGATTTGCTAGATTGAGACTTCTATACTATTGATGATACTCCAGAAAATTCCAGCACCTCCTGCATAAAGCAGAATGTCTTACATCAGTGATTTGAAACTTCTTGGGGTACCTCATCACCACCTGTGCAACACTGTAA
Organism: Piliocolobus tephrosceles; assembly: GCF_002776525.5. Classification (NCBI taxonomy): domain Eukaryota; kingdom Metazoa; phylum Chordata; class Mammalia; order Primates; family Cercopithecidae; genus Piliocolobus; species Piliocolobus tephrosceles. The sequence goes on along the minus strand of NC_045449.1, from coordinate 60,537,383 downwards.
ACATATGGATGCCCAAATCAAAACCAGCTGAAAAAAAGAAAAGAAATAATACAAGTGTTGAGATAAATGGCTGCACACAAAAATAATATTAAAAAATAAACAGCTCCACACTAATAGTAGCCAGTCGGAAAATGTAATGCATTAGAAAATAATAGCTATCTAGTAACAAAATGATAAACTATTGGAAATAAACTTAATAAGTTATATACCAGTGCTACATAAAGAAAACCTTAAAACTACTGTTGAATGACCAAGACACAGTGGCTCATGCCTGTAATCTCAACACTTGGGAGGCTGAGGCAGAAGGATGGCTTGAGCTCAGGAATTCAAGACTAGCCTGGGCAACATAGTGAGACCTCACCTTAAAAATATATATTGATGAACATAAAACAAGACTGATAAATGAAATACTACATTTTAAAATAGGAATACAATGTTATAAAAATATCAACTCATCTTTAAATTAACCTATGAATTCAATGCAATGAGTTTGGTTTAGAAGATGATGCATGGTTCTGGGGTTAGTCTAAAAGATGCATTTTAGAATAACCAGGACATTTCTTTTAAAGATGAACATAAATGAGTGGGAACTACCAGCTATTCATGCTTATTATGCAGCTACAAACATTTAAACAGTTTGATGCTGATGAAAAAATAATCAATGGAAATAAAAACAGAGTTCAGAATTCCATTTCTGGCTATAATGAACTAGCTTATATAGCATTGGACCAACCTTCTTGCTGAAAATAATTGAAACAGTTGGATTAAATCTATTGGAAGACATTGGAGAACAATCAAGGAAACCAATATTTTAGAGGTCAATAACTGAAGATGAAGGAAATGCGTTGAGATAAGCCTTACATTTTGTACAATTCTGCACTTGAAGTATGTGCCAGTTCACACAGAAGGTGAGTCTGAGAGGCAGAACAAAAGGTTGTCCAGATGTTACAGCAATCTTATGATGCTACGGACTCAACATTGGAGTTTAGAGCTTGCCAAGGAAGACAGGTCTGGTAAATAGCTCAGTCTTTCAAATGGGGGTCTGGGAAGGCTCCTACTCTAGGTGAGCAAGTAATAGATCCGCCTTTACAAAGACTGAAACCCATCTTCACATCAGCTCAATTTGTGACCTTCTCCTATCTAACAGATTGCCAAAAGCAAAAGTGAATCCTACTTTGGGGAAGATGACAATGCCAAAAACTTCTACTGTGTTCCACACAGATGTCTAGCATTCAATCAAAAGTTACTAGACATATCAAGAGGCATGAAACATCAGACACAGGAATGATGAATGCCAGAACAAAACATGAAAACACCTTTAATATGCTTAAAGAAAGTAATCGTCCACTTAGAATTTCCTATCCAGTAAAAATATCCCTCAACATTGAAGGCAACATAGAAATATTTTCAGCAAACAAAAATGGAAGAAAGTTGTCATCAGCTGACTTGAATAAAAAAAATTACTAAACAGATTCTTCAGGCAGAATGATTGGCTCTGAAGCATAGAAATGCAGAAGAGAAGAGGAGCAATAAAAAGAATGATTATGTTTATAAATCTCAATAAACAGTGAGTGTAGGCTGGGGGTGGTGGCTCATGCCTGTAATCTCAGCACTTTGGAGCACAAGGCAGGCAGATCACCTGAGGTCAGGAGCTCAAGACCAACCTTGTCAACATGGTGAAACCTTGTCTCTACTAAAAATACAAAAATCAGCTGGGCGTGGTGGTGCATGCTTGTATTCCCAGCTACTTGGGAGGCTGAGGCAGGATAACTGTTTGAACCCAGGAGGCAGAGGTTGCAGTGAGCTGAGATGGCGCCACTGCACTCCAGCCTGAGTGACAGAGTGAGACTCCATCTCAAAACAACAACAACAACAGTGAGTATAAAAAGGAAAAAAGGAATAATAATACTATCTTGTGGGTTTAAACTATATGTAGAATTAATCTGAAGTTAATGTGCCTTTTGTTCTCTGACTAAATTTAAGATGTTCTCTTTGTCTGTTGAACTGAATAATGATAGACACGAAACTTATTAAAACTTGTTGGGTAAAGCAAACTTAGCTTAGGAGGAAAATTATAACCTTAAGGGCATATATTAGAAAACAAAGAAGGGCTAGAAGTAAACCCTCTAACTACCTAGCCCAAGAAAGTGGAAAAAGAATGTAAATAAACCCCATAAGAGGAGAAAGGAAATAATAAGACAGCAGAAATTAATGAATAAAAAAATACAATATCCACCAGTAGAATTGGTAAACCCCTTCTGAGACACACACATACACATACAGAGAGAGAGAAAGAGAGAATATGCTGGCAGACAAGGTTGTAAGACACAGCACTCTCATATACTCTTGGTAGGAGTGAGTATACAGATCTATTTGGTGGAATCCTCCAAAATTAAACATGTAATTATTCCATGACCTAGTAATTCGATAGCTAGGAATGTACTCTATGGCTATATTGGGAAAACTATGCTAAGATGCATGTGGAAGCGTATCTCTGCTGCTTCAATGACCAATGCTGGGGAGGGGGGCAGGCGATGCTGGTTAAATAAATTAGGATTCAACCATATAATAGAATATTCTGTAACTATTACATATGAGGAAGTTCCATATGCTCAATGTGGAAAGTGTGATATTCTTGGGTAAAAAAAGTAATCATATATACTACATAAGCAATTTATACATTATATGTGTGTGTGTGTGTGCACTTTTGCGTACACACGTGTGCATGTGTGTGCACACACACACAGATATATAGAGAGAGCTCTCTAAGGCAGTTTGTACGTGACAGTTTGGATTCATAGCTGGGTATGTGTAGCCCCCAAGCGCAGACTCTATTCATGTCTCCCCAACACCTACACCTATGAAGAGATGGAGACCAGCTTTCTTTTCCATTTAATCCATACATTTAAAAAAATTCTGCCCTTTTCCAACAACATAGAGAGGAGTTCTTGAGCAAGTATTTCTGCTTCTCGGAGCTTTCTGCTCCTCCGACTAATGACTCAAATCACTCCCAGACCCACCATCAGCCATGCCCTGCAGGTACAACCCAACTCTCTGCCATGCCAAGTCACACAACTCAGCCAGAGGGCACACCAGGGACCCCAGCAGCAGGAGAGACACACCAGCCCAAAGACCAGCCCCAAGGTGAAGGGAGCCACCACCTAACTCCCACCACACCAGACGTTGATTTTTATTTTTCAGCATTTGCGGAAAGCAAAACACCCTTTAGAAAAGGCAGGATTGCATACTTTCTTCTTCCTTTAGATTCCGCTTAAACATAGTGGCAATGGGGCTTGCAAACCTCATAATTCCGTGACATGAAGTCTTAACTGTTGGCAATTAGGAGCCTGCTCGGGCCACTGCCTCTGGCAGCTGAACACCCAGTGCTCACAGCCCCCGCGGCTAACGGGTGCAATAAGAACCAGCAAGAAATGGAAAACAATTTGGTACCCTGTGTGTTAGTATGTGTAGACAGAAACAATGTTCAGACTTGATCTAATTCTAGTGACACTGGTCATCTATCAGGCCCAGGCTTCAGAAGCCTGCAAGGAAGCCACGCCAGGGCTTTTTCACCCTTCCTCAGCCTCCCTCACCCATGTACATCTGCACCCCTATTCCAGCAGAATGACATTTATTGGACCAGGACCACATGCCAGACAGTGTTCTAGCAATTTACACACATTAATTCACACAATCTCTCAACAACGCTTTGCAGTAGGCACTATGATTAAACCAGGGATAACAATGGCATCTTCTTTAAAGGGTTACAAGGTAACACATGTAACAAGCTTAAAATAGAGACTCTAGCCTGGCACGTGGTAAGTACACACAGGTATTCTTTTAAAAAATATTTATTACATTAACCTTTTAATTAATTATTCTGGTTCTCTTCATTTCTTCCCGTGTATATGAGTTACCACTTGATGTCATTTCCTTACTTCAGTACACCTTGTTCCCCCTTCCCCGCCTCCTTTGTGCTGTTATTGTCAAATATTACAATTCCATATGTGATAAGCCCAACAATTCAATTTTGTACATATTTTTATACAATGGCTTTTTATATCTGTCGAGAAGAAATATGCAGTTATACTTCTTTTGTGTGCGTGTGTGCATGTGCACAAGATAATACGTAAAATGCTTATGTAGCATATATGATTACTTTTACCCAATTATCTACATCAGGGTTGTCTGATCTTCTGAGCTTCCCTGTGCCACATTGGAAGACTTGTCTTGGGCCACACATAAAATACACTGACATCAACAATAGCTAATGAGGTAAAAAAAAAAAAAAAAAAAATCAAAAAAGTCTTATAATGTTTTAAGAAAGTTTACGAATTTGTGTTGGGCTGCATTCAAAGCTGTCTTGGGCCACGTGCCGCCAGTGGGCCGTGGACTGGACAAGCTTGATCTACGTAATTATCTTTACTGGTCCTCTTTTTTTTTTTTTTTGAGACGGAGTCTCGCTCTGTCGCCCAAGCAGTGGCGCGATCTCGGCTCACTGCAAGCTCCGCCCCCCGGGTTCATGCCATTCTCCTGCCTCAGCCTCCCGAGTAGCTGGGACTACAGGCTCCTGCCACCATGCCCGGCTAATTTTTTGTATTTTTTAGTAGAGACGGGGTTTCACGGTGTTAGCCAGGATGGTCTTGATCTCCTGACCTCGTGATCCCCCCGCCTTGGCCTCCCAAAGTGCTGGAATTACAGGCGTGAGCCACTGCACCCGGCCCCTCTTTGTTTTTTATGGGAATTCAAATTAATGTCTGATGTTACCTGCTTTCAGTCTGAAGAACTTCTTTTAACTTTTTTTTTTGTCAAGTGGCTTTTCCAGCAACACATTCTCTCAGTTTTTGTTTATCTGGGGTATTTTCATTCCATCTACATTTTTGGAGGATCGTTTTATTGCTATAAGATTCTTGGCTGGCGCTATTTTTTTTTCTTCCAGCGCTTTAAATAGACGGACCCACTGCCTTCTTGACTCCAGTGTGTTTGATGAGAAGTCAGCTCTTACTCTTATGGGGGAGTTCCCTTGTGTGCAATGAATCACATTTCTCTCCGTGCTTTCAGAATTTTATCTTTGTCTTTTGACATTTTGACTAGGATGTGTCCGGGTGTGGCGTAGTTCATCTTCATCAAGCTTATTGTCCCCACTTTACAGATAAGGGGGTTGGGACACAGAATGGTAAAGCTATTTGCCCAAGGTCACCCAGCTAGAAAGTGGGGGAGCTGGGATTTGAACCCAGCAATCTAGCCCAATTATCTGCTATACTAAACTGTCTCTCATTCACCTCTCAGCCTGGTTCTCGGGAGGCTGCATAGGTAAGCTTGGACAGAATGCTTAGCTCACCACCTTGAAAACTCTCACTTCTGAAAAACAGAGATTCCTGAATGGCAAATGGAAACTCTGACCTGATTTTTCTCAACATTATCAGCTTCTTGCCTAAGATAAGTGAGCTAAAGATTCAAGTCCTTTTCTCCTGGGCCTTTGCATCATGCGGGTGGATGGATGAACCCAGTATTTTCCTTACAAAATAGTGATTATGGAGGAGGTGGACGAGAAAGAAGAGGGGAGGAGGGAGAGGGTGGAGAGGAAGAGAAGAGGGGAAGGGGGAAGAGAAGGAGGAGGGAGGGGGAGAAAGCAACCGAGTGTTTCTTGCTGGACACTGAATTATTCTTGATCATGCCCAGCCCCCTCCATGATTAGAGCCAGTATTTCTGTTTTAAGAGAAAATTTATTTTTCTGCTGATTCTTCCTTTTGAGGTGAAGGGAGGAAGGAGGGATTGGAGAAGCCTGGGGAGGGAAAGCAATCTGGCTTTAGAAAAGCTGCCTAGAACGCACTTGGAGCCAGCCTCAGTGCCATGCAGAAGACACGCCCCTCAAGAGAAACACGGTGCTGCCCAAGGAGGATTCTCGCAAGACAACCAAATATGGCCCTGCCAGGTTACAAAGCTCTGTGATGCGCTTCTATAAATATCTCCTCCCAGCATCGTTTTCCTGCCTCCAGCACATTTTACTGTAAACCAGGATTCTAATGATATGTAGGACACATACCCAAACCTCTCCTTCCCTCCACCACACTCTATCCCTCCCCTTCTCCCCCAAAGCCAACTCAAAGAGAGGAACTAGACAGGTTGTCGGGGGTCCAGATGCAACACCCATAAGCCCTGAGTTCTAGTCCCCGAAACATGAGTACAAAAAGAGAAATGATGTACCAGCCACTTCAGGGTGAGGCTCTTGAAGTAGATGCAGGAGAGAAAAAAGCTTTACAATAGATGATGTATTTCTCAGAGGTGTCAGTCCTCAATGTGATGTTTTCTCCTCCCCATCTCTGTCCCTGTGACTTCAGATGAAATGGTGTCTAAACACACCTGAGCGCCCCGCTGCCTGGATTGGAGCGTGTCCCTGCGAGTGAGGAAGCCCAAGGTCATATAGGAGCCACAGCAAAGGCCATCGCTTCTCATGGCCCAGGAAGGTGGCTCTTGGAGGGTGCAGCTGCGACACCACAAGGCTGTGCCTTGGCAGATGACTGGTGACTCTTGAGAGATGAATTCAAGGTATTTGCACCTTAACCACCTCTCTTTAAAGAACATTGTGAGTATCTTGAATTTATCTCTCAAGAGTCACATTAAAGAGCAGGTACTATCTCCTGGCTGGATGGCAGAATAAGAGGCCTGGGGAGGGACCCCATTGCCAGAATGGAGGGGAGATTTCACTCTTCACGGGGCCCCGGGAGACAGTCGGTGAGAAGATGTGGGGAGGGAGGGGGCTGCAGCTTGACCTGTTCCTCAGCCAGCAACGTGCTGCTGGGCATCGGAGAGCACTGGTCTGGAAAAAGAAGCGCAAGGCAGGACAAGCGTTAACCTCAGCCTGGCTCATGCCACACCGCTTGCTTGCCGCTCAGCTGGAGATCCCATCGGGCAGATGCAGAGGTGCTGGGGAGGGCGTAAGGGGTGGGAAAGCCCCAGGCCTGGGACTCTTAGTCATGCCAGTTGAGGAGCTGGGGCCATCAGAGAACTCAGCCACTCAGAGCCTCATCAATAATACAGGAATGGCCGTCCCTCTGCAGAGCTGCTATGAGGATGTAGGCCTTGGGCTGTCATCAAATGGCCATCTTTACTCCCGGATCCAGAAAGGAGGCAGGTTGACCACCAGGCTGCCTGAGCCCAGGGTGGAAAATACTGGGCCTCAGAAGATGGCGCTCATGGGTTGGGAGCAATGGGTGGGGAGGCTTGTGTGCACCTCAGTCTAAAACCAGCCTTGTTCACTGCCTCTAGGTGAAGGAGGCAGAGATTTGGGGTGGGCCGGGGAGGTGCAAGGCCAGAAAGCCCAGAACCTCCCAGAAGCTGCTAGACAGGAAAGTGTCTGCTTTCCAAGAAGTCAGGTAAGGAACTGAGAGGAGAAAGGGCACGGCTTGCCCATGACCTCTCCCAGGAGCCCATGCCCAGACAGGATTGGATAGAACCAAACCCCAGACCCATGTATCAGTTGTCCTTAATCCCCGCTGCTCATGAGTGTCACCTGGGGGGATTTAAAATAATCCCAATGCTGAGTTGCTTCAAGACCAACTATATGTGACCTTCTAGGGGTGGGGGGGGGGCATGGGCTGGGGCTGGATATTAGTGTTTTTTAAAACTCTCAGTTGATTCTAATGTGCAGCCAAGGCCAAGAGCCGCTAGCCTAACGTGAGGGCCCCCATAGGCCTAAAGATATGCACACCACGCGCTCATGATCTGATTTTGGTTTACTCTGAACTAGAGCTGAGCTGCCCAATATGGCGGCCATTAGCCAGTCACAGGTGATTCTTGGGCACTGGAAACATGGTAAGTTCAAAGGGAGACATGCAGAAGTCTGAACATATACCCCAGATTTCTAAGATGTAGTATGAATAAAGAATGTAAACTATCTCAGTGATTTAAAAAATACTGATTACATGTTGAAATGGCATATTGAGCTAGATAAAATATATGATTAAAATTAATTGAACCTGTGTCTTTGTAAATTTTTAGAGTGGCTATAAAAAACTTTCAGTTACATCATATGGCTTGCATTACATTCCTATTGGACAGTGCTGGTGTACGGACCAGCCAGTTTAAAGACGTGTTCTCAGGCCAGGCAAGGTGGCTGATGCCTATAATTCCAGCACTTTGGGAGGCCAAGGTGGGAGGATCGCTTGAGATCAGGAGTTCAAGACTAGCCTTGGTAATATAATGAAACCTCATCTCTACAAAATATTTAAAAATTAGCCCATGTATTTGTAGTCCCAGCTACTTGAGAGGCTAGGTAGGAGGATCCCTTGACCCCACAGGAAGGAGGAGGCTGTAGCGTCCCTGCACTCCAGCCAGGGTGACAGAGTGAGACCTTACCTCAAAAAAAAAAAAAAAAAAATAAAAAAAAGAAAAAGAAAGAAACTTAAAAATTGAAATAAAACAAAAATGTGTTTTCTGTATTTCTTCTATGGATAAGTTTATTTGTTTTTGATGATAATTTTCTTTAAAACTTCACTTCATGATTCCACTTATATAACATTCTTGCAATGACAAAAATAAATAAATGGAGAACAGATTAGTGACTGTTAGGGTCAGGGACAGAGAGGGGAGAGGGGAAGAGGCCAGTGTGCAGTGTGGCTACAAAAGGACAACATGACGCCGGGTGCAGTGGCTCACACCTGTAATCCCAGCACTTTGAGAGGCTGAGGCAGGTGCATCACCTGAGGTCAGGAGTTTGAGACCAGCCTGGCCAACATAGTGAAACCCCATCTCTACTAAAAATACAAAAAGGTAACCAGGCATGGTGGCACGTGCCTGTAATCCCAGCTGCTCGGGAGGCTGAGACAGGAGAATTGCTTGAACCTGGGAGGCGGAGGTTGCAGTGAGCTGAGATAGCGCTATTGTACTCCAGCCTGGGTGACAGAGTGAGACTCCATCTCAAAAAAAAAGAGGTAAGGGGCAACACAAAGGATCCTCATTATGGTGGAAATTTTCTATATCCTTGACTGTATCAATGTCAGCATCCTGGTTACCAGGATATCCTATACAGTATCCTCTTGTACTATAATTTTGCAAGATGTTGCCATTGGGTGAAACTAGGTAAAAAACTACATTGAGTCTCTCAGTATATTTCCTACGACTGCATGTGAATCTACAATATCTCAAAATCAAAAGTTTAATTATTTAAAAAATTTCACCTCTGAAACAATAACTTCCATTCTGTGCTGGCAGGAGCATAAAAGTAGTTAACTCTTTCGGAAAGCAATTTGGTCGAGCGTTAAGCATTTTCATTCCTCTTGGTTCCAGTGATTCTACCTCTGGGAATTGCTACTAAAAAATATAAACACAAGTACAAAATACACAAAAATGTTGATTCACTGTTGTTGATAATATAGCACAATGCTCAAAGCCACCAGCATGCCTCTCTGCAAAGAAGAGTTATACGAACTATGGTTTATCCACTCAAGGGACTATTATGTAGTCATTGATGGAAAATATGGTAAGGTGATGTTAAACGACAACAGCAACAAGATGTTGGGATACAAAGCATCAATGGTTTGTTTGCTAATTCCTAAAAAGGAATCTTTTAAAATGTGGGATGATGAGTATACAAATATTAATAATAGTTGCTTTGATAATAGGCTTATGGATGAATGTGTTTATTCTTTCTACTTTAGTTTCTTTTCCTCAATTTTGTTTAATATATATGCATGGCTGGGTGCGGTGGCTCAAGCCTGTAATCCCAGCACTTTGGGAGGCTGAGGCGGGCAGATCACCTGAGGCCAGGAGTTCAAGACCAGCCTGACCAACATGGTGAAACCCTGTCTCTACTAAAAGTACAAAAATTAACCAGGTGTGGTGGCGCATGCCTGTAGTCACAGCTACTCGGGAGCCTGAGGCAGGAGAATCATGAGCTTTGGAGGCAGAGGTTGCAGTGAACCGAGATCACACCACTGCACTCCAGCCTGGGTAACAGGGTGAGACTCTGTCTAAAAAAAAAAAAATACGTATGCACAACTTTTTAATTTAATGACATAATGATCATGCCTCTTTTTAAAATTAAGGAGTTTCCTGGAACTGTCTTCCTGGAGCTAAGGGGCAATGCGGGACCAGGGAAGAGGGTAGGTAGCTCACTCGCCCCCTGCCGGCTGACCATGGTGGTGCAGCCCAAAGTCCTGAAGAGCCTGAAGGCACAGCCAGGACAGAGCTCCCTGGCTTGGGGCCAATTAAGGGCAGACTTAGGGTTCCCATTCCTAACACAAAGACACTCAAAGAATCGCTGCCTGTTAAGAGAGCAGAAAAAAAAGAATCGGGAACATTGTAGCTTATGTGAACTCTGACAAGACTCTTGAGCTTCCTGAGTCTCATTCAGTAAAGATGTTAAATGGTGGCAATAACCTGATCTCTGTATTGGGGGATGTCTGAGGGGTGAAATGGGCTTTATTTTGCTAGGCAATGTCAATTGTTTTTCAATGTAGTTCTACTACCTACAGTATGTAAGAATTCTCATGCCTTCATATCCTCATCAACATTTGCTATTGTCACATTTCTTATTTTTTATCAATCACAGTGAGAATCAAATGATATCCCATTGTCATCTTAACTGGCATTTCTATGATTGCTGGTGATATGGAGTATCTTTTTATGCTTCGCCATTTTTCTCTTCCCTTTTCTGTGAAACACCTGTTCATGTCTTTTTCTCACTTTTTTTTCTACTGGATTCTTCATCTTCTTTCTTATTCATTTATAGGAGTTCTTGAGGTGTTCTGGATATTAATATTTTGCCATATGTATGTGCTGAAACATTCTGCACAGTCTGTAGTTTTTTTCTTTTTTATTTTTCTTTTTATTTATTTGGTGGTGGTTGTTGAGATGGAGTCTCGCTCTTGTTGCCCAGGCTGGAGTGCAATGGCGCAATCTTGGCTCACTGCAACCTCCACCTCCCAGGTTCAAGTAATTCTGCTGCCTCAGCCTCCAGAGTAGATGGAATTACAGGCACCTGCCACCACACCCGGCTAATTTTTTTGTATTTTTAGTAGAGATGGGGTTTCACCATGTTGGCCAGGCTGGTCTCGAACTCCTGACCTCAGGTGATCCACTCACATCGGCCTCCCAATCTTTTCACAATTTTTTTTTTTTTTTTTGAGATGAAATCTTGCTCTGTTGCCCAGGCTGGAGTGCAGTGGCACGATCTTGGCTCACTGCAAGCTCCGCCTCCCGGGTTCACGCCATTCTCCTGCCTCAGCCTCCCGAGTAACTGGGACTACAGGCACCCGCCACCACGCCTGGCTAACTTTTTGTATTTTTAGTAGAGATGGGGTTTCACCGTATTAGCCAGGATGATCTCGATCTCCTGACCTCATGATCCACCCACCTTGGCCTCCCAAAGTGCTGGGATTACAGGTGTGAGCCACCGTGACCAGCCCAGTTTTTTTCTTTTCTTTCTTTTTTTTTTCTTTGAGATGGAGTCTCGCTCTTGTTGCCCAGGCTGGAGTGCAATGGCATGATCTTGGCTCACTGCAACTTCTGCCTCCCAGGTTCAAGTGATTCTCCTGCCTCAGCCTCCCGAGTACCTGGGATTACAGGCGCCCACCACATGCCCAGCTAATTTTTTGTATTGTTAGTAGAGATGGGGTTTCACCAGGTTGGCCAGGCCAGGTCTCGAACTCCTGACCTCAGGTGATCCACCTGCCTTGGCCTCCCAATCTTTTCACTTTTTTAATGCTAACTTTTGAGACATTCTTAAATTTAAATTAAATGTATTGTACTATTATTGATTTATATACATTGGTCTTGTATCTAGCAACTTTGCTGTGTAAGGTTCATTTGGATTTTCTATGAGGATGAGCATATCATCTGTGAACATTGACAGTTTTGTAGTTTTTCATTCTAATTCTGATACCTCATTTTTTTTCTTGTCTTGGTGCACTGTCTAGGGACTCGATGCCATAGAAGTGATGATAGTGATATTCTTGTCTAATTTGAAAGCAATGAAGTTATAGATGAACCACAATGAGATACCATCACACACATACTAGAATGGCTAAAATTTAAAAGATTGGCGATACTAAATATTGGAGAAGGTTTGGAGAAACTACAGCTCTCATATGTTGCTGGTAGAAATGCAAAATCATGCAACTGCTTTATAAAGTCAAACATGCTCTTGCCACACAACCAGAAATTCTACTCCTAGGTTGGATTCCTAGAAAAATGAAAACTTGTGGTTGCATAAGAACTTATACCCGAGTACAGCTTGATTCATATAGTCCCAAACTGGAAACAACCCCAATGTCCAAAACTGGTGAATAGATAAACAAACTGTGGTATATAGAATACTACTCCACAATAAAAAGGAATAAACTACTCATGTATACAACTACATGGGTGATATCTTAAAAGCATTATGCCAAATGAAAGAGTCCAGACACAGCTGGGCATGGTTGCTCATACTTATAATCCCAGCACTTTGGGAAGCCAAGGTGAGAGGATTGCTTCAGCCCAGGAGTTTGACACCAGCCTAGGCAAGATGGTGAGATGTGAAGTGGAGGGTAGGGGAGGGTAAGGGAGGGAAGGGGAAGGGAGGGGAAGAGAAGGAAAGGGAGGGGAGGGGAGGGGAAGGGAGGGGAAGAGAAGGAAAGGGAGGGGAGGGGAGGGGGCAAGGGAAAGGAAGGAAAGGGAGGGGAAGGGAGGGGAGGGGAAGGGAGGGGATGGGAGGGGAAAAGGAAGGGAAGGAGAAGGGAGGGGAGGGGAGGGACAAGGGAAAGGAAGGGAAGGGAGGGGAAGGGAAGGGAGGGGAAGGGAAGGAAAAGGAAGGGAAGGGAAGGGAAGGGAGGGAAAGGGGAAGGGAGGGGAGGGGAGGGGGCAAGGGA
>NC_045449.1:60375640-60524132 GCF_002776525.5 Piliocolobus tephrosceles | reverse complement strand
GGGAAGGGAAGGGAGGGGAGTGGGGAAGGGAAGGAAGGGAAGGGAAAGGAAGGGAAGGGAGGGGAAGGGAAGGGAAGGGAAGAGAAGGGAGGGGAAGAGAGAAAGAGAAGAGAGAGAAAGAGAGAAAGGAAGGAAAGGAAAGGAGGGAACAGGGAAGGGAAGGGACAAGGAAGGGAAGGGAAGAAGGCAGACAGGCAGGTAAGAGTTCAGACACAAAAGACTACATATTGTATGATTTCCTTTATATGAACTTACAGAAAAGCAAAAACTATAGGAAGAGAAAGCAGATCAGTAGAGGGCAGGGCATTGACTGCAAAGAGGCACAAGATAATTTTTTGAAGTGATTGAAATGTTCTATATTATCATGATTACACGTTTATCAAACTGTATACCTAGAAGTGATAAATATCATTATATATGAATTATACCTTTTTAAACTTATTTATACCTTTCTAAATAAGTTTGCATAAAACAGCAATTTTCAGTTTCTTAAAGATTTAGTAAAACTTGCCAAGGAAAACCATGTGGGCCTGTTTCTTTTTGGGGGTATATTTTAATTCTGCTTCAATTTTGTATTAGGGTTCTCCAGAGAGACAGAAATGGGAGATGATATATACATATATGAGAGGGGATTGATTTACTATGGGAATTGGCTCACATGATTATGGAGACTGAGAAGTCCCACAACAGGCCGCCTGCACACTGTGGACTCAGGTATACCAGCACCGTGTCTCAGCCCAATTCTGAAAGCCTCAGAACCAGGGAAGACCACTCTCATTCCAAGGCCAAAGGCCTGAGAATCTGGGAGGCTGCTGGTGCATGTCTCAGAGTCCAAAGACCAGAAAGCCTGAAGCTCTGATGTCCAAGGGCAGAAGAAAAGTGGTGTCTTACCTCCAGGGGAAAGAGAAAGCAAATTTGCCGTCCCCTGCCTTTTTGTTCTATCCAGGCCCCAGTCAATTAGATGATGCCCATCCACACTGAGAGTGGATCTTCACCACTCAATCCAACTCACATGCCAATCTCCTGCCAAAACGCCCTCATGGCACACCCGGAAACAATGCTTTATCAGCTATCCAGGTGTCCCTGAATCCACTTGGATCAAGACCTAAAATTAACCATTATCAATGGTGTTAATGGCTACAATCTATTTAGGTTTTATATTTTTTTTGAGTGACTTCCCAGAAAGTCACCCATATTTGCATAAACTCTTTCATGATATTCTCTTAGGTGTTACATAATGATCCTCCCACATATCATTTTGGTCTTTTTCTAATTCCCACTATTGTTTGTGTTTTCTCTCTCTTTTTCCCTTTCTGATATTTCCTCATTTGGGCAATTTTATTCAGCTCTTACAAACAACCAGCTCTAGATTTTGTTGTTCATCTTTATTTCATTGCTGCTGATGAGAAATCTGCTGTTATTTTAATATGGTTTCTACTCCTTTTACCTCCTCGTTGTTTTAAACACATTGGATTTATTTTATGGACTTTTCCACACTGTTCTACAGCCAAGCTTTTGAAGTGCTAATTTCCCCATTTGCTGTCTGTACTAAGTTGCCTCAAGGTTAAACCATGCCCTCATGTGGTCTGTAATTGTTTTTGTGAGCTCATCTTCAGCAAGGCTTCCCCCCAGCCATCCCTATGGGAATCCTATATACTCTGGCTCCTGGAAGAATCTCTGGAAAGTGGTTTTGGATTTGATTCAGCTGGGTGAGCTAGAAGTTCCATCAGTCCAGGATCTGATTTTACATTAAATTCTTAGCTCAGGATTTCTCCCCCTTGGGGATGTTAGAAACTTAGACTCTGTACCTGTGGGCAGCTCATTCTTCGGTCTTCGTTTTTTTGGAGGAGACTCTCCTCCACCTTCCTAGACAATCTGGGCAGAGCTAAATGTCCTGGCAATTTTGGGGGCTTGTAGTTGGCAAATTTTAGCCTCCCCTTCGTGGAGGGGGAGTCTCAGTGCCAACTTCTGGCCTTGCCAGGGCCCAAGACCGCATTTTACAGTCCATGGGTGGGCATTAAAATTCCAGACTTGAGCTATGATGGCACATATCTGGATCCAGTACCCCCTGGTTCTCCTTAGTATTAGTTCACAAGCTCAAGGCTTTGAGTTTCAGTTCCCTGGGGATTTCCTTCTCTCTTATAAGTCAATGATGTATTTTAAAACCTTCTGAAGTGCTGACAGTTGGTACTCCGTTGCCAAAACTAGAAGTCTCAAATTCAGTACATATTTGTCATCCCCCTCCCTTTCCTAGGGGTGGTATTGGAAAGCTTTAACACCCCCGCCCCACATTATGGATGGAGGAGAGGAGGGAAAGCTGCCTCTTTCTATTCTTCTGCATTTCCCAGTATGCTGCAATGAGCACAAATTATTTTTCCAACTGCATTGTGTGTGTGTGTGTGTGTGTGTATGTATTTGTTTATGTATATATGTGTGAACTTTAGTTTTAAAAATCAGCAAAAGATAACCTATATATAAAGAAAAAATATACTTTAGACCTGAGCATTTCATGGAAGAGGGAGGCCAACAGTGAATTTCCTCCCCTCTCCCTGGGATGGCTTTCTTTGCTTCTTCCTGGGGCACAAGCCAGCCTGCCCCAGGCTTTTGCAATGTTCTATTTTTGTTTCATTATTTAACTGTGTCCCATATACACTGCTAAGTGGAGTGCTCAGTTCCATCGTTTAATGGATAACTGACCTCTGTCTGCAAATGCCCAAGTCACATGGAGCTCAGCAGGCCATTAATGGGGTCCTCAGACCCCCTCCCCCAGTCCATTTCAGTCTGAGGCCAAAAGAGCAGGAATGTGGACAAGTCTTTCAAGGAAAGACACAGAAGGGTTACAGAATGGAGGGCAGGAAGACAGGCTGGGGTGGAGTCCACTTACAGCCTGCTTTTGGGAGCTGAGGGGCTGCCTGGCTGCAGGGGCTTTCTCACCTCTCCTGATCCCTTTATGATCTACTGGACTCAGCTCCAGGCTGGATTGACTTGGAGATGTACTGGGACCCACCTCCTGGAGGACTAGGGGATTTTAATTCTTCTTCCTCTTCTTTCTTCATTATTTAATTTCTAGACCTTCGCAGTGATCTAAACTGTATCTTTTGACCACTTGACCCCAAAAAGATCACACACCCAGGAGCTTGGAAGGACAACGGCAGAATCCTCAGGCAAGAGGGAGAAAGGGTACGTCACAGAGGTGTGTGCGCCTCCATTGCCTGACCTTGACCCTGGGATTCACAGTGTTTTACCCAATGCTGTCCTATGGGGTTGTGACCTCCGTGGCTCCTTCCATCAAGCCCAGAAGATGACATTATGGGTGGCGTGATCCATCTCACCTGTGAGAACACAGAAGCTGAGAGGGGTGTCCTGCCCAGGGAGGCTAGGGCAGGACCTGAACTTTGTGCCTTCTGGGGTGTGGTCCCCCACCTGTGTTCAGCCATTCAGCCCGCAGAGGTAGGGTGCATTCCCCAGGCAGATCCCAGAACACAACCCAAGACCACTCAGCCAGGAAGTGTAATCCCAAGATTCAGGGTTGGGCACCCTGAGTGAGGGGCTCCCGGCCACCACCCCACTGCTAGATCTGCCCTCCTGGTGGGGGAACATGGCTGCCTTCTGTGCTCCTGCCCTGCCTTCCCGGGCTGGCTCCATCTGGCCTGCTGGCCTCCTCCTCCTCTGCCCCTCCCGTCCCAGTGCAGCTAAACCCACCCCTGCCCCCAACCCCAGCGCCTCAGAGGATGAGTGTTCCTCACCCTCCCCACAACAATCCATCCATCAGGATGGAGACGGCCGTTCCCATCCGGAGGGAAGAGGGGGCGGAGGAAATCGATCGCCGGGAATGATGTCTCTGTATTCTGCCTCTCTGGTTTATTTCCCTCTACAGAGGCAGGCGGGGAAAATGTTGGCTGCAGTTTTGACATGAATTGATCCTGAAGCTGGGTGAACCCAGCGGTACTCCCTTAATGGGCAGCCATGGCCTGCCAGCTCTAGGGCTGACAACAAGCACTCAATCAATGCACACGGCGGCAGCCCATTCATCTGATCGCACCCCAGAAGGCACAAAGTTCAGGTCCTGCCCTGGCCTTCCTGGGGAGGACACCGCTCTCAGCATCTGTGTCACCCATAATGTCATCTTCCTAAGCTTAATCGAAGGAGCCAAGGAGGTCACAGCCCCCTAGGAAAACACTGGGTAAACACCATTAATTGCAAAGTCAAGGTCAGACCTTCTGACTTCTCCTTGCATCCAGCACTGAGGCCTGCTCAGCAGGGTCTGAACGTGGGTCACCAGCTGGCGTAGGGGCTGGGAGAGAAGGTCAAAGGAGGGGAGCAGGGCCACTACCAGGACCTCAAATTCATCTCCCCTGCCAAGGTAAAAGCTCCTACCCAACTCGGACTCAAATGCCTTCAAAACTGAGCAGAAATCCCAGTGGTGCAAATGGTCCTATCAGCCAGTAACACTTTAGTCTGAATCTGTAGAGGCTTGTCCTCAGTGAGGATGGTCCCAATGTTGTTTCAGGGACGTGGTAGGGTATATGAGGTGACCGTGTGCAGGGCCCAGCCCACACCTGGGACTGTCCCCCCTGCTGATTAAGCCGGGTTCTGGCCTTGGCCCTGCAGCCCCCATCTGACGGTGTGACATTCGATGGTGTGCTCTCCCTGAAGCTTCACCCACCTACGGAGCCCTCCGTCTTCTCACCTGGGACTGCTTCCTTGGTATTCCCAGGTGAGACAACACTGGGAGATCACACTTCCTTGCAGAAGGGCTAAGACCATGAAACATGGCAGTGTATGTGGAGGTGGGCACAGTGCCTGGCACATGGCCGCTGCTCTCCCGTCAAGCTTCTGGAAGTTTCCCTCAATCCTTGGAATAAGGGGAGAACACAGGGACACCCAGAAATGCAGCAACGTCCCTTAGGAAGGATTCAGAGTGGGCAGCAACCAGTCACAGAGGGCTGGGCTGTCGGGTTCAGATTCAGAAAAAAAGATCAAGAACCCCTGCTACCGGTGGTCTCAGGTAGAGCCGGAGCTGAAGGTGGGTGGGAGCACCCAGGTTGTCTCGACATGAAGGGTGAGAAAAAAAGACATTTTCCACGCACAGAGCAAATCCCACCCTTCTCCAGGAAACAACACTCCTTCCGGGAAGCCGGTGGGGGCCCACCTGACCCCATCACTCACAGCCCACCCGGGCCAGGAGTCTGGGCTCCATCAGAGACATGCCTTATGCCCTGGAAGGAGGGAGCTGGCCTTGGTGCTGTGCATCTGCCAGCCCCAGAGCACCTGGCACGCCCTTTCTGCAGAGCAAGGGTGAGGTTGGCCCAGATATCTTCACCTCTGGGATGAACAGGTGCAAGAGAGGGCTGCCCACCAGGGAACAGATACCTATTTTGAGACCAAGTAAGATTTATATAGGAAGTCCCCTGTCTCCTAGGGCCCTGGCTGGGGGAAGGTGGGTGAGGGGTGTCTGGATATATCACCCTAGGGGGAAGGTGATATGGTTTGGCTGTGTCCTCACCTAAATCTCATCTTGAATTGTAGCTCCCATAATCCCTATGTGTCATGGGAGGGACCCAGGGGGAGGTAATTGCATCATGGGGGTAGGTTTTCCCCCTTGCTGTTCTCGTGATAGTAAGTCTCACGAGATCTGATGGTTTTAGAAAGGGCAGTTCCCCTGCACACACTCCCTTGCCTGCTGTCATGTAAGATGTGCCTTTGCTCCTCCTTCCCCTTCCACCACGATTGTGAGGGCTCTCCAGTCATGTGGAACTCTGAGTCCATTAAACCTCTTTTTCTTTATAAATTATCCAGTCGCAGGTATTTCTTCATAGCAGCATGAAAAGGGACGAATACAGAAGCTGTTGCTTTCTGGCACACCAACACTTACTGCCCATGAGTGGGGCCTCTGGAGGGCAAGTTGTGTCCAGGTACAGAAGTCCAAGGGACACTCTGGGAGATGGAGGGTGCCAGGTACACAGACAGGAGCCAGAAACAGAATGGAGCTCCTTCAAGCCTCAAGCCTCTGACTTTTCAGCCTCACATGAGCCATGAAGTGAACAGGTTGTTAGCTAAGTGTGCACAGTCCCTGAATGCAAACTCTGGCTCTGCCACCAAGCAGGTGTGTGGCTTTTGACAAGTTTGCTTCACTGCTTAGTGCCTCCACATGTGTATCTGTAAAACATGGGTAACCACACTTCCAAAGGTTTTCAGGAAGATCGTAAGTTTTGGCGAGGATGAGGAGAAATTGGGACCCTCATACGTTGCAGGCTGGAGCGTAAAATGATGCAACCACTGTGGAAAACAGTTTGGTGGTGCCTCAGGAAGTTGCACACAGAGTTACCAGACAATCCAGCAACCCCATTCCTAGGGATATACCCAAGAGAATTGAAAGTAAGTCTTCAGACAAATATTTGTACATGAACGTTCATCATGCATTATTCGTAAGTCCAAAGGTAGAAACAACCCAAATTTCCATTCGTGTGGTAGCATGCATGACTAGTACTTTGTTCCATTTTATGGCTTTGTTCCATTTCATAAATGGACACACTGTGGTACATCCATAAAATGGAATATTATCCAGCCATAAAATGGAAGGAAGCACGGATGCATGCTGCAACACGAATGAACCTTGAAAACGTTATGTGCAGTGAAAGAAGCCAGACACAGGGGCCGCATGTTGTATGATTATAATTCCATTTAGGTAATGTGTCCATAAAAGGCAAATCCAGAGGGACAGAAAGCAGATTAGAGTTTGCCAGGGACTTGGGAAAAGAGGGAATGGGAGTGACTTCTTCACGGGTGATGAAAATATTCTGAAACTAGAGAGTGCTGACAGTTGCACAATATTTGAATGTATTAAATGCCACTGAATCACACACTTTAAAATGGTTAAAATGGTAGATTTTATGTTATGTGTATTGTGCCACAATAAAAACCCCTAAATATTGCATCTATTTATATCAAAGAATATGATTCACCATGATTTAAAAAACGCACACCCAAAGTGTATGCATATAAGCAATTATGAGGGGCAGGGAGGTTGCTGGGGGAGGATATTAAAGGAGACTGGAAGCGAAGTGCTTGGCATAGAGTGAACCATGAAGTAACAGCTCAGTAAATACCAGCCTCCCTCAGCTACCCCTCGTGTTAGAGAACATGCCTCTATTGGCCATGCCCTTTCACACATCACCTGGTCTTGGAGCCCCAAGAGGCAGGAGGTCAGGTCCTTAAGGTCTTGCAACTGCACATTGTGGGCCAAGTGACCCTGCCTCCCAGAGTGGATGGAGACGAGACCCCAGGGATGGGACTTGCCTTGAAGGTCTTAATAACTCACCTCCATGGAGGTCTGTGATTAGCACTGGGGCACACAAGCTTCTTGGGCCAAGGCAGATCTCCAAAGGGCAAAGGAGACACTGGGCATTGATTTCAGTGACCGTGGCATGAATGCTATTCAACAAGCAGGTAGTAAATATCCCTTTGGTGAGTCCCTGGTCTAGTGGGGTAGCTGGGAAGGCACCGATGTTGGCAGTGCAGGGGCAAGTTGGCTGATGGAGGTGTGCTGGGGATGCCACAGGAGCACAGACAAGGACCCCTAATTGGGGAACATCTGGGAAAGCTTCTGGGAGAAGCTGATCTTTGAGCTAGTCCATTCCATCACCTGGTTCTCATATGGAGAATACTTTTTTGTTTTTTTAAAAAAATTTTACTTTAAGTTCTGGGATACATGTGCAGAACGTGCAGGTTTGTTACATTGGTATACATGTGCCATGGTGGTTTGCTGCACCTATCAAGCCATTATCTAGGTTTTAAGCCCTATATGCATTAGGTATTTGTCCTAATGTTCTCCTTCCCCGTGTCCGCAACCCCCCTGCCCCCAACAGATCCTGGTGTGTAATGTTCTCCTCCCCATGTCCATGTGTTCTCATTGTTCAACTCCCACGTATGAGTGAGAACATGTGGTGTTTGGTTTTCTGTTCCTGTGTTAGTTTGCTGAGAATGATGGTTTCCAGCTTCATCTACGTCCCTGCAAAGGACATGAACTCATTCTTTTTATGGCTGCATAGTATTCCATGGTGTATATGTGCCACATTTTCTTTATCCAGTCTATTGTTGATGGGCATTTGGGTTGGTTCCAAGTCTTTGCTATTGTAAATAGTGCTGCAATCAACATACATGTGCATGTGTCTTTAGGGGAATAGTTTTTGTTTTAAATGAACAGAAGAGAATTTTGGAAGAGTCAGACCCTGTGCTAAACATTTTGGTTACATTTGCCTTTCACAAATTCCAAAGGTTCAGAAAGAACATGGGGTTCCTGAGGTTTAAATCCTGGACCTATGAGCTTGGTGACTTTGGATGAGTTACTTAACCTCTCTGTGCCTCAGTTTCTTCACCTATAATATGTGTTTCATGATAGTGACCTCATAGACATTCAGTAGAGCACTCAGTATGGGAAATCCAAAGTAGGAACTTGTCATCATCATAGCCATTCCCTTGCACGCAATGGCTTTGGGGCCGAGATCACTGACACCGTTGTCTATAAGGACCCGTTAACTTCGCTCTTCCCAGCCACAAACTTCAGCTGAGCCTCATTCAGACAATATGGAGAGAATATGATGAACTGTGTGTCCTCAGCACCAGGAAGACACAGTGAGTGGCTGTCAATATATCGAGGACCTCTTGCATGACATCTGTCTTCTCCTTTATAATTTTATCATCATGTCTATCTTATATAGTAGCTGCTCTCCTTCTCATTTTAGAATTAAGGAAACTGAGGCTCAAAGAGGTAAAATGACTCACCTAAGGCCACATGCAGCAGTTGAGCTCCAAATCCCACATTCCCTCTGTCCACTGCACAGTGCATATGGCAGGGGCCCAGGACTAGTGATTAATAGCCCAGGTTTGAATTCCCAAGCTAATGCTTACAGCAGAGCTGGATGCCTGATCTGAAAACACACATGATGATAAGGTGTACCTCATAAGAATGAGACAACAGGATGCTTACAAAGACTTTGACAGTGATAAGCACCCAATGAGTATTAGCTCCTAGAATTACTCTATCATCCTGCTACCTCCTATCAGAGAACTACTGGTGACCCATGTTCCTGCAGGCATCTGGCTCTGGAAGGGACAGCACAGATCTGCTGTCTGGGTCATCACTCCAGACCCCAGAGAGTATGGACAACCCCCCAGCCAAGGCTCTCTCCCCCTAAGTCAAGGTCTTCTTTCTTCCCAGCTGTGTCCCCCATGCCAAACTGCACAGACACAAATTCCAGGAGCAGCTCGTACTCTTTCGCTTGAGATCACCCAGTGTGAGAGTAATTCCAACACTGGCTTATTCCAGTGGTTCCTGCCTCCCCCCACCCAGGACCAGGCTGACAGCTGGCTTCCTTCCAGATAGGAGTAGCACCCTTCACCTGACCTCCACCACTATGCCAGCTGCCTTTGAGTTGGGAGCAGGCTGCTTCCACCCACGAAGGGCTCATGGAAGTCCCAACTCCTGGAGCAGAACCACCCCCGCTGCGGCATCCTTGCTCCACAGTGATCCAGGCACCCTGGGTTTAAACACAGGGGAAGATGGGAAACTCCCCATCAGCCAACCCCACGTGAGCAGAAGTCTTCCCACGACTGCACCATGTCTACCTCCTGGTAAGGTCTTTTCCTACCAATTCAGATTTACTCTCTGGGATTATGGAGATAGGTCGCATTTCCCAAACATTCTGCCAGAAACAGAAATTACTTCAACAACCAGAAAATAAAAACCAAAAGGAACAAGGGTCACTGAAGCATGAGCAACTTCCGTCCAACCTGTAGCTCTTGAAATGTCCTGTCCCCCTATGCCCTCCAAGCTTTTCCTCTCCCTCGTTTGGTGCCTTTACTTCTTTAGGTGCTGGACTTCAGAGTGGCGCAGTGAAAGCCTACCCCCATTAGCATCAGAAGAGCCTAGGTTCAAATCCTGGCTTTGCCGTTTATCAGCCATGGGATTGTAGGCAAGCTACTGAGCCTCGGTTTCCTCATCTGTAAAATGGGAATCATAATACCCTAAACCAAGATTATGGTAGAGGATTCCATTAAATAGTGCAATACATGTCAAGTACAAGCTAGATGCTCTCCAAGTGGTAGGAGTTTTTATTGGCCACCATCTTTCGGAAATGTCCTAACACATCAGCCTCTTTCCAGTTGCTGGCATGCGGGACTGAAGACAGTGCTTTAGAAAATTACTCAGCCAACTCATAGGCCATTTTTTCCACTTGCCCACTGGCCTGTTTGCCCCCAATAGTACCTGCTCTTTCTTCAAGAACTGACCCCTCTACCCTAGGAGTGGTCCTTATAGGCACATCGCCTGGTCCCAGATGCTTGGCCAAAGGTGAACACCTGATGCAGCCAACTCCATCAGATACTTCCTCTCAGGAAGGGCCTGGCTCTTTTTAAGATCCAACAGACTGCCTGGGGCTCTTATGGCCTGAAGTCTACAGAGGAAACTAGGTCTGCTGGCCTTGGCATTAGAAATGCTGCAAAAGCTGTGGGTCCTGCCTCTCTTTAACTCCGGATTCTGGGTTCTCATGAAATCGGACTGTGAGGCCCATCCTTGAGTTCCAGGACACACCTGAGACCTCTAATCAACTCTGCCTTTTTGCTTGAGCTACAGTGAACAGAAGGAGCCTACAGGCTTGACTTCCAAGAGACCTGGGTTCAAATCTCAGCACTGCCACTTATTAAGTGGGTAACTGTGGGCAGTGGCTCAACCTCTCTGAGCCTCGGGCTTCTCATCTGTAAAGTTCCTTTATCTGCAACAACCACAAACCCTCCTGACAGTGCTCTCATTATCTGTCTTACCCATGCAGAAGACTGAGCAAGAGTCAGCAAGGAACCTGGTTAAGGTTCTGGGGTAGTGGGTGGTACAGGTCAGATATAAACCCTCCCAGGCCAGGATGCGACCCTCTCACCACCTTGCCTTGCCTGGTAGAGGCTGATAAGCCACTCCCCAACCCTGGAATCACTTTTATATTTCACAGGCCTCCTCGCAGACCACCAGCCCAGCCCATTTGGCAGTGAAGGTGAGGGCATGGCGGGCAGTGGGGCCGGGGAGAGCAGGGAGTTTTAGCCCCCCTAAACCACACTGGGAAAGTGGCACCCTCTTCTGGCCTTTTTGTGTGATGAAAGATACTCTGATTTCTCGCTTGGCTCCACAGCTCCATCTGCTCCGTGGTGCCTATGTCCAGCTTGATTTTCAAATAATCACAGTCCCTTGAGCTCTGGAGCTGGAGGACCTGCAGAGGTTCTGGACTGGAAAACCTCTAAGGGAGGGACAGTTTAATTCCATAAAACACACCTGACCCTTGACACAGAGCAGATGTTCCAGAAAGAGGTTGTGGAGAAGATGAATCCTCTCCCATCCCGTCCTTTTACAGATGGGAAGCAGGGGCCCAGAGGAGTGTGGGGACTTGTCTAAGCTCATGCACAGTGAGAATCACTGGGCCTCAAACCCCTGTTGCCCATCCTGAAGCCAGGGCTCCTCCTGTGGCAGCCCCCTGAGAAGATTCCTGGGCAGGAGGCCTCCCTGCTGTCCTGCCCGGCTCTCCTTGCCTAGGGCAGTGGGAGACAGCTTGGAGGATGCTCCTTTGGGCAGGTACAGAAAGGGCTGCCACCTGCTGGGCGTTACCTTCAGGTGAGTGGAAGGAGCCAATCCCAGCAGTGGGCATTTGGGGATGTTTTCCTGGATGGGCTGGGAAAGGAGAACAAATCTTGGAGCCCCCAAATCACTAAGCTAAAGGGAAAAGTCAAGCTGGGAACTGCTTAAGGCAAACTTGCCTCCCATTCTATTCCATGTCATCCCTCTGCTCAGAGATAGATGCATATCTGATTGCCTCAGTCAGAAACTCAAACAAATGCAACCATTTGTCTCTCACCTACCTGTGACCTGGAAGCTCTCTGTGCTCTGAGTTGTCCTGCCTCTCTGGACAGAACCAATGTACATCTTACATATATTGATTGATGTCTCATGTCTCCCAGAAATGTATAAAACCAAGCTGTGCCCCAACCACCTTAGGCACGTGTCGTCAGGACCTCCCGAGGCTGTGTCACCAGCACATGTCCTCATCCTTGGCAAAATCAGCTTCCTAAATTAACTGAGACCTATCTCAGATACCCGAGGTTCACAGGCCTGCCCAGCAAAGTCACGTGGCTGTAACATCCCATCGTCATCAGAAGCCACAGGCTCTGGAAGACACACCACCTCTGACAGCCACTTACTCAGGGATCAAACAGGGCAAATGCACAAAGACACACTGGCAGACACACACACGTCCTGAGAGGGACCTCACACATCGGGAGCACACGGAGACACACCAGTGTGCCCGACAGTCCCAGGAACCTTCCTTCCTGGGGTCTCGCTGTCACTGCGGCCCATCCCCAGGGAAGACATTCCCACGCAGGAGGAGCAGGGGGGTTCAACCATGAGACTTATCAGGGAGGTGTCTGCGGATACCAGCAGCTGCTCCTCTTTTTTCAACTCTGGGGTATTTTTAAAACCCACATTTCCAGTGATGAGCCTGCCTCTGACATGTGCCTCTGGAATAATGTGAACCTGCCAGATGGGTTCATTGAGGCTCTCTGGATTTAAGTCTTAGGGGTTCTGAGGCTGCAAAATCTTGCTAACGGAGCCTGTGCTGGCTGCCCCTGCTCAATTCCATGATCCTTCACTTGGGTTCAGGCTTAGCTTCCTGGGGAAGTCGGGGCAGCATCATCAGAGGGAACCCAGCAGGCTGGCCCTGAAGACCCTGGGAGGTGCTGACTCTGAAAGGGCCGGACCTCCTCCTTAGCTCCGGAAGAGGGAGCGCTTGACTGCCCCGACCTTCGGGGATACTGGCTTTGACCTCAGCAGATGGCATTGCTGCAGCTCGGTGAATACACAAGTCCAGAGCACGCGCCCGTGGCTGGGCGGATTGGGAGGGGGCCACCTGCCCTCTGGCTTCTCGCTGGCACGCGTGCACAGAGAGGGGGCACTGAGGACAGCATTCCCAACAAAAGCCCTGCAAAGTGGGGATCAACAGTTCCCAGAGAACACCGAGGGTGAGGGAGATTCTGTGGCTCCTCTCAGGCCACCGGCTAGTAAGAGACTGTGCTAGGATTTGAACTCAGTTCTGTGTGGCCCCGAAGTCCACATTTTAGTGTGGACAGTAGGCAGTGGGCGGCCCATGCTCATTCCCCAACAGCGCTGCCCGAATTCCTTAACCCTTCTGGGCCTTGCTTTTCTCAATTGAGCAATGAAGTAAAGGAGTAACACCCGATAGCACTTCAGTGCACATGCGCGGAACAGCCCTGGAGTGGCGTTTGTGCCTAGCAGGTAGTGAGCGCCCACTGACCTCCCCTTTTTACTCACAGAGAAAGCTCACAGCCCTTGGTGATGGGGGACCCATCAGAGCCCACCCAGCTGCTCCCACATTGTCCACTCCCCAGACTCACTGTTCCTCCGTGTTCCTCCAGTTTCTCTTGCTGCAGCTGCTTGGAAGCTCCTTCCCAGACGTCTCCCTCTCACTCTCTCCCCACCTTCCCATCTCTGATAAATGTTACCTGCGCAGTGAGGCCCTTCCTGGCGCTCCTTTTGAAAATGGCAACCCTGCCTCACCTGTGCTCTCTAAACCCTGACCCTGCTTGGTCTTTCTTGCGTCTTCATCATGCAGCCTCCTCCATTTTCTACGCCTACACCACATGTATTGTTCATTTCTCTCTGTGGACTGCTTGCTCCTAAGAAACAGGATTGATTTTTGTCTTTCTTTCTAGCTGTATCCCCAGTGGTTCTCAACAGCAGACTACTTTGCCTCCCAGGGGATTTTTGGCAAGCTCTGGAGACATTTTTGGTTGTCAGAATGGGTGGGAGGGTGGCCTGGCGTAATGGTTTACACCTGTAATCCCAGCACTTTGGGAAGCCGAGGCAGGTGGATCATGAGATCAGGAGATCGAGACCACCCTGGCCAACATGGGAAAACCCCATCTCTACTAAAAATATAAAAATTAGCCGGCCGTGGTGGCACATGCCTGTAATCCCAGCTACTCGGGAGGCTGAGGCAGGAGGTTTGCTTGAACCCAGGAGGTGGAGGTTGCAGTGAGCCAGGATAGCGCTACTGCACTCCAGCCTGGGTGAGAGAGTGAGATTCTGTCCCAAAAAAAAAAAAAAAAAAAGAATGGGTGGGGGCCTGGGGTGCTACTGGTATCTCATGGATAGAGACCAGCACTGTTACAGAGCATCCTACACCGCCCAGGACAGCCTTCCCTGCACCAAAGAGAACAAGGCAGCCCCAAATGCCAATAATACTCCAGTCATATCCCTGTTACTTAGAACAGCAGCCAGCACATGCATAGCAGGTACTCAGTAAATGCTCATTATGGAAGAATGAGGAGCTGCTATCGTCATTGTTGTCATCGTTACTATTATTTAAGAACAGATGTGGTCGAGAATCATCCTTAAGGATGGTCCCTTGGGTGCTCATGGCCAATAGGTCACACTGGTGACTTAAAACATCTTTCTTTTGGTCTAGGCTCCGCCCCGTGGAGCATCCAGAAAAGGCAGCAAACTGCTTATTGCTGGGGCTTCACCAGCCAGGACCAGTCTATATCATCAAGCCTCCCAAGTGCCCAGGTGATACCAGCCTTCTCCTTCCTACAAGGAGCCTGGCCATGGGCTACCGTGAGCAGGGACCCTCAGTCCTCACCCATCCATCCCCCGTTCCGCTTGTCCCCACACTGGAAAATTCAGGACCTTGTGCCCAACTGAGCAAGGAATCACCTCCACAGGCCTTTTCAGGGTGATCCCAGCCGAACTCTGCTCCCCCCAAGCCACTCTCAGCCCAGGAGACTTGTGGGACTGAGTGAATTATGCCATTTTTGCTTCTTTCAAGAAAGGGCAAGAGGAGTGACAGGGGAATTTTCGGGGAGGCACAGCCAGGCAGGGGATACTCTGTCATTTTGCTGACCTAACAAATTATCACTGACAATTTTAAACAGCCAGCGTGACCAGGCCAGCCTCTCCTAATGCAGAGGGCACCACCCATAGAACACACGAAACCCCACGTGGCGTGTTCTGAGCCGCGGGTAGAGCAGCATGAAAAGAAAGGATGCTTTTGCATCAGGGACTATTTCACCTCTCGAACATGCTGCCGGAGCCCAGCCCAGCCACAGGCCTGGCACCCACCCTATATTCACACGGATAATTCCCGCTTGAGATTCACAACTTTCCCTGCCTGAGGCCTGCCCCTTCCCCCTCACCCCAAGCCTCTCCTTCTCCCTGGGGCCTTCTTGAGCTTAGCAGCTGGGCCTGTCTCTGCAGAACTGTGAGGCTGGCAAAGTACAATCTTCTCTCTGCTACACTCCCCAAGCTTCTCTTTCCCTCTTCTCTGTTCTGCCTTCTCTTTCTCTCCTCTCCAAGGTCCTGAAAGATTCTAAACAAGTCATTGATGCTAAGGTTTAGTAACTGACATAAGACTATGAACCATAGGAATAAGTCTCTAATGGTGGGATATTAAGCATCAGATGACTCGGTTTGGGGAAACAGGATGATATTTGGTGGTCAGGGGTTGTCCTGGTGCCCCTGAAGTCTCAAGTGGCTAGTCCCAATTCTGCCAGGGAGTAGGACTGGCCCAAAACTCAGAAAAGATGACAGAGCAGGCACATGCCAAGTGTCAATGAACCAGGAGACTGTGTGAGGTGGGCCCAGGACACCAATGGCTGGGGGCAGAAGCTGGGGACAGAAGTGCCAGCTCCCCACAGAGGCAGGGCTTGCTGGAGACTGGGTTGCATCCTCCATCCTCACTTTTTGGGAATCCAAGCTCAATCTGTGAACTACCCTGCTACTAAAATTCACACCACTTCCCCCACCTCTAAGGATGGCATGAGGGATCCTAGCTACACAGCCACTTCCCTCAAGTCCAATGTCAGAGAGTCAGGCTGAGGGCTAGAGAAAGCAGAGGCCACAACACCAGCCCTGAACCTTTGTGACCTTACTTGATTCTCAAAACACCCTGCCAGACCCATTTTACAGATGAGGAAGCTGAGCCTCCAAGCGTTCTGGAAGTTGGACAATGTCACACAGTCAGGGACCTAGCAGGGTTTGGAGCCCATGTTTTCCACAGCAACCTAAGGCCAGTCTCTTCTGAACAAGCGTGAACAATTCAGCCAATCTCTCCATGCACCAAGTCACAGAGCCCCGCTTACAAGCCTGAGAACGGCTGAGCTCCCACAAGCCTGCTGTTGGCTTGTGGGGCCTTGGATGCAGCCAACCAGGATGCTGGGGTTCTCACATCACCAACAGCCCCAGCCACAGCAGGTCCACATCCCTATCTTCCGTCGAACTGGACTACCCAGCCCCTCAGCACATCCACTGCCTTTCACATGACAAGAGGGAGGAGGTGTGGGGGTGGGGAGGTCTCAGGCACAAGCACAGATTTCACCCTGTTAGGCACACTGGGGACCTGGCCCTGAGATGGGGTGTCCCCAAGCTATCTCCAAGGGCTGTGTTAGCAGAGAAGTGACGCAGAGCTAGGGCTTCTCAGGCAGCCAGGAGACTTTGGCATGAGGGGCTGGCTACAGTGTCTGCAAAGGGGTGCCACCAACCTGCCACTGAGATGCCTGTGGTCCTGAGACCAGGACATCAGAGCCAATCCAGGTCCCATACCCACACCCAGGCAATCCAGGCTGTTAATTGATCAAGACCTGGGGTTTGTGGAGATGAGGGGAATGGGTGTGAGGTGGCCAGGAGGGGAAGCCTCATCTTGTGTTCCCCAGGATGGATGTGGAGCAGAAGCCAGCCTTGGTGACAGCTTGCATGTGACATCTGTCAAACTGAGACAGCTCCCACTTGGGGATCCTGTCCTGGGTCCTGCTCTAACCCAGTCACTGATAATCCATTGCAAAGTGAGTGAATCCCTTCCTTTCTGGGAACAAGGGTTTCCTCAACCACCGGTATGCTTGGCAGGTACCGGGGGCAGCCCCGGGGCAGCCCTGGAGAAGCTAGTCAGAATATGAGCTTGTTTCCTCCCCAGCCAGGCTCCCGGAATTATTTCTCAAATCATTTTCAGTCCTAGGAAGTGATAATTTGATTTCACTTTAACATTTTTAACAAGCTGCATCTTCATCGACTGCCAAATTAGGCTGAGAGCAAAGAGATCGGGTAAGAGGGGCTTTGGAGTGATTGGGGAAATCAAATTTGGGGTGTGCCTGGGGGGTTGACACTTCACACTCAGCACCTGCTGCGGGGTCCTTATCGTACCACCCTGATCACTCCCGTGAGTCCATCTCTGCTCAGTGGCTCCTGGCAGGGACACCCCCTCCTGTCAACCCTCCCCACAGGCAGGAAAAGGAAACCCCGGGTCCCACAAGCTGGAGAAATGAGGCCACCCTGCAGGCTGTGATAAGCGGGGAGTCGGACCCGCGTAGGCCGACAGCCCAGCTCAACAGGTGGTGGTGGGCTTATTCCTTCCTGCATTATCCGGATAGTTCTGCCAGCCCCATTCAAGTCCGACGTGGAAAAGTCTGCCCTCAGCTTTGGCGTGGGTAAACTGCCTGGAAGCGCCTGCAAAGAGGGGGCATCATCATCTCCCCCGACACATCCCTGGGACAGACAGATGGACAGACACACAGGCACACGCGCACACACACGACCGCGCTCCCCATCACCCTGCCCCTTCCAAGGTGCGCGGTCGCGGGGGCTCTCCGGCCCCTGCCCCTGGCTGGGCGGTCATGGGGGCACAGCCCGGCGCCGCAGCCCAGCACCGGTGGGAGACAGTCCCCCGGGGACCCCCCGGATGGAAGAGCTGGTCTCTCCCGGTCTTCCCGGCTTTTACCTCGCTGGAGCGGCCGCGATCCCCGACCCGGGTCCAGTGTCCCTCGCCGGCTGGGAGCGCGGGGCGGGAGGTACCGCGCTAATCTGCCCGGGACGCCCGCCCCGTCCAGTCAGCCCGAACCGCTCCGCGCCAGTGACCGTGGCCGCCGCCGCCGCAGCTCGCGCCCTGGACCCCGAGAGGGAGGGGCGGGCAGGGGGCGGGGCCGAGGGCGGGGCCTCCCCACCCCTGCGCTACCAGCTGCGGGCGGGGTTTGGGACGGATCGGATGCGGTCTCCCAGCCCAGGAGGTGAGCACCTCTGGGGTGAGCACCCCCGTGGGGGTGGCAGGTGAAGAGTTGGGGGCTGGCGTGGGAGAGGAGAGGCTTTCAGAGTCCGCTTCGGGCTGGGAGGCCCTGCCTGGAGTCGGACTCACTTTCAAATTCCAGCAGCTGGGGCTGCTGCCTCTGCTGTTGCTGCTGCTTTTAAATAAGGATGATGATGATGATGATGATAACGATAACGGAAGAACAATGCCAGCTAGTATTTATTGAGCACTTACTAGTGTAAGCGTTCAATGAGCTTCACACGTATTAAGTCATTTAATTCTCACACAAATCCCATTTTACAGATGAGAAGACTGAGGCACAGGGTGCTTAAGTGAGTAGTCTGAGGACACACAGCTGGAAAATGGCAGACCCAGGATTGCAGCTCAGGCCTGTCTAGGTGCAGAATCTGAGCCTTTAAAGCCCCACTATGCTTTTGTGCTGGGTGGTCTTAAGCTAAGTGTTTGTCCCTCTTAACTGTAAAATGGAAATGTGTGTCCAATAAGTGGTGGTAACTAACACTTAAATATTTCTTCCTTTCTTAGGTTCTATGTCTCCTTTAGTCTCTGGGTCCTGGACACCGAATAGGTGCTCAGTAGATGTTTGTTAGTCTGTGACTAATTTGAAAGTGGCAGCTGGAGCCAGTGTGGTCAGCCAGGTTGGAAGGCGGACCCAAGGGCTAACTCTTCCTGGCTTGCATAGCCGCACATCTTTATTGCTTTGAAATGGCAGCCTGACCGATATCTTTGTCCGGCACACCTGTGCAGATGCTCACAGACCAGCAGCTTCCCCTCAAAGGCCTGTAAAATCTCTGCAGACCATGTGGAAGATGTGGAAGATGTCAAAGATGTGGCATGTGGAAATATGTGGGGGCAAAGTTGGTTGCTAAATAATGAGACATCAGCAGTGAACATATTTGCTTAAAACTGTAGGGTAGAAACCCTTATAGAAGCATCTCAGTTGCTGAGGTCTCCTGACATGGGAGGACTTTGTCACACATGAATGGGGCAGGTGGAGTTGGGACAACTGAAGGTTTTTGGAAAGGATACACTAAGTGTCTGTTCACAGCATTTTAGGCCTGTGCAGTTTTTGCCTTTTCTCCCTTTTCCCACCTGCCCCACGAGTGTTTTTCTCTATCCCCCAGAATACCCTGATGGAAAATTCTCATCCCATATGATGGGTGACCACATCTCCCACTGGATTGAGTGCCCCCATATCTTAAATTCGCAATGCCCATTATCCTCAAACTCTTCCAAATGTGCTAGTTCCTTCTGCATGGATTGCCCTCTACCCTACTTGGAAAACTCCTATACATCCTTCAAGACCTTATTCAGTTTACTCCTTTTGACCCAAGAATGGATTTCTTCTTCGTCTCTGGGCCCAGGAGCCTCTTGCACAGCTCTCACTGGTATGGCAAGGATGAATTTACTGTCAATCTCCCTAACTATGCTGGGAGCCCCTTGAAAGGAGAAGGTCTGATGCATAGTAGGCACATAGTATTTGCTCAATGATGACTGGAAGTTGGACACATCTGCCCAAGACTAAAGCTGTCAGGGAGAAAACCACCAAACAAAACTTCACAGGGAGCTGGATCAATGAAATGAAAAGATGAAAACGGGCAAAGCACCCAGGAGACGTGCCTTTCGCAAAGTCTGCAGTTCACATTCCCAGCAAAGGCCAGAAAGGCTGGCCTGGGATCCATGCCCTGTGGGTCACCTCTGCGGGCTGTTGCCATGTCCTCCAGCCACTGAAGAGTATGTGTATGAAGTGGGGGTGAGCAGACTGCCTGGTGTTGGGTGTCAGGAAAGGGGTGGGTGGGAGAGTGGATGTCCTCCCTTGTGGGCTAATTGAACAATCCCAGAATGTCCACTTGCCCCCTAGATAGGCCCCCTTTTTGATCTGTGTGATCCTATTCTCTGGATCATCTTGCAATACTTATGGAGGAATAACAGATCAATTGACTGCAGAAGACACCCTTTAAAAGGGAAGCTAAGGCCGGGCGCGGTGGCTCAAGCCTGTAATCCCAGCACTTTGGGAGGCCGAGACGGGCGGATCACGAGGTCAGGAGATCGAGACCATCCTGGCTAACACGGTGAAACCCTGTCTCTACTAAAAATATAAAAAAAAAACTAGCCGGGTGAGGTGGCGGCGCCTGTAGTCCCAGCTACTCGGGAGGCTGAGGCAGGAGAATGGCGTAAACCCGGGAGGTGGAGCTTGCAGTGAGCTGAGATCCGGCCACTGCACTCCAGCCTGGGTGACAGAGCGAGACTCCGCCTCAAAAAAAAAAAAAAAAAAAAAAAAAAAAAAAAAAAAGAGAAAGAAACTGGTGGGGGGGCGCGGTGGCTCATGCCTGTGATCCCAGCACTTTGGGAGGCTGAGGCAGGCAGATCACGAGGTCAGGAGATCGAGACCACCCTGGCTAACACGGTGAAACCCCGTCACTACTAAAAATACAAACAAACAAAAAAAAAATTAGCTGGGCATGGTGATGGGACCCTGTAGTCCCAGCTACTCGGGAGGCTGAGGCAGGAGAATGGCGTGAATCCCGGAGGCGGAGCTTGTGGTGAGCTGAGATTGCACCACTGCACTCCAGCCTGAGTGACAGAGCAAGGATCCATCTCAAATAAATAAATAAATAAATAAGAAAAAAAGAAGCAGAAGGAAAAAAGGAAGCTAGTGTCTGGGGGTGCTCACAGCCTCCTCCCCAGTCATTCTGCTCAAGGCAAGTGGGGAAGTCCCCACAACATGGGTGGTTGAAAAACAGCAATTTGAATCTGGTGGAATGAGGTCTTCAACCTGGCTCTGCTCCTAACTAGCTGTGTGACCTTGGACAAGTTACTTAGCCTCTCTGAACTTCCATTCACTTCTCTATAACCAAAGCTGGCTTCATGGCTCTCAAAGCCTTGCTCTTAGGAAGGCTCTGTGCCTGGTTTGATGATCTGATTTTGCTGTCTCGAACTTCTTAATCGGTTTTCAACAAGGAGCTACATCTTAATTGTTGCACCGGACCCCACAAAATTATGTCTCTGGTGCTGGTGATAACGCCAACCTCACTGGGTTGCGACAGTGAGATCATGTTTGCACAAAGGTCTGACACATCAGGGGCTCTCAGCAAAAGTTAGTTTCCCTTCCCGTGATCTGGCCATAAATGATAAATAGAAATTCACCGGGTAGACAGAGGGCTGGGAAGGGAGTTTCGGGCAAAGGGGTCATCCTGGGCGAAGGCCTGAGAACATGAAATTACATTCAGGGAAAGGCAAATGGTCTGAGGTAGGGTGGGCATGGGAAATGGTGGGAGACAAAACTGAAGAGACAATTGGGGCCAGAGTGGGGGAGGCCTCCCGGTTCTTTTAAGGAGCTTGGCTCTCAGGCCCTCAGGTCTGTGATCAGGGAGCCTGGGAAGTGAAGGGGTGAGCAACACCAACAACATCTGTGCCCCACAGTTGGGCTGTGGACTGGTTCAGATAATGAGAGAAGCAGTGGGTGACGTGGGCGGGAGCCCTGCTCGGAGGCTGCCAATACAGCGCGTTTGAAGCACTCACTGTAGACATAATGGGAAAATGCTGTAGGTGTAAAAGCCAACAGCTGTGCTTGGGGATTTGGATACTCCAGGCCTGATGAGTAATGGAGCAGCCCTTCCTCCCTGGGTCTCTTTTTCTATCCTTTTAATAATTCATGGATTCCCCATTGGTTGGGGAGTTTCATAAAACCTCAGCTCACTCTCTGAATCCTGGGCCAGTCTGAACAAATCTGATGGCTTCACTCATTAGGTCTTAATGAGAAACACACATCCATGTGCACATTCTATGCAGTGCCTGCGTAGATGACAAGGAAGAGGCCCAGTTATGTCTGGGAGGAGGAAATGTCTTCCAACCAGGCAGCCTCCTTCTGGTCCCTTGGGGGTGGAGGTGGTGACATGTGTCACTTCCAGGTGGAAGCTTTCAGGGTCACTGAGTGCTTTGCCATGCTCGTCTCTCTGCCTTTGGGATTGTGGAGACAGGTGTCAAGATGGCACTCTGTCACTCTGAACTCCCACGTGATGACAAGTAGAGATTCTTTACTGACCTCTGGCAGCCACATAGCATGAGCTGTGTGTACCTTCTAGTACACACTGACTGGTTTATTTAAGCAAACAGATGTTGCTCCTAGTGTAGAGCAGAGATGGAATCCCAAACTCAGATCTAAGTGGTCACCAACACTGATGTGGGACAGTCAATACCAGACCGATCAATACCAGACCAATGAAGGCCCCTTCAACCGTGTTGGGGATGGAGGAGACCAGAGCTTTTAGGCGGATCCAGGTCAAGTTTGAAGTGAGCAGTATCTGAAAATGTGCAGAGTGTGCATATGTATGCATGTCAGGACGTTGGGGGAGAGGGAAGAGGGCCCTGTGAAGTTGGGAGGGGGTGTAGGCAAAAAAAAAACCTGGTCAAGGCCAGAGCAAGAAGAACTGAACTCACTGTGGAGCTGCCCCTGTAAAGGGTTGGCTAATAATAATGATATTAATCCCCACTACAGCTAATATCAATTACATGCCATGCACTCTGCTAAGTGCTTACCATGTGTTAAGACGTTTAGTTTTCACAGCAGCCCTCTGAGCTAGGACAAATGCTAGCCCCTATTTCCAGATAAGGCTATGGAGGATTAAAGAGGTAATTTGCCCTACATATGGTCAAATTCTAGTGCTCAAAGGAGAATGGCACATTGAGGCTCCATCCACATCAGCATCACCCATACCGTGAGTAGGCACAACAGCTGGAATCTTTAGGCCAGCTGTCAGGGCTTAAGCATGCAAAAGTTGGTCTAAGCAGGGGACTCAGGGAGCTGTGTCAGAGCCATGAAGCCTGGATGATTGGGCAAACAGGGAAGGCAGAGGTGACAGTTGCTGGCAAGGAGGCCCAAGGAATACTGTGCTTCAGAAAGCAAGAGGCTGATTGTCCATTCTGCTTCACGCAGGAGGCTGGGTCACCAAACGGCACTTCCTATCTGAGCTGGTTGGTGGGGACCTAGAAGGTGGGGCTGTGCTTTTGGGAGTGCTAAGCCTCCAGATGAGATTGTTCACTCACCGGCTCCTCCTTGCTCATGGACTCAGTCCTGTGTTTCCCTCTTTTTCTTCTGGACTTGACTTTGCATGTGGGGGTGGGGGTGGAGTCTGCAGGGACATTGGCCCTACCTCTCCTTTCCCCCTCACTTATCCCTCGTCACATCCCTCCTTTCTCCACCACCTCTCAGTTCAGTCTGAGCTGTTCCCCACAGCCCCTCCCAGCTAGCGTCCCTCTCCTCTCCACAGCCCACTAAGGGCCTTATCAGGACTCAAATGTAGCTTCCTAAGAACCACATCTCTTCCTCATTGAGAGTGTGCGGTCTCCTGTTCCGGATGCATCCGAGTGTGAAGCCTGGGAGAGTTCACACAGCCATCCGCGTCCCTGCCGGATCACCGAGCAGCCGCTCGGATGCCCACTGGCTGTTCTGCCAGCTGCCCTCCCGGTTCCCCTAAGACCAGCTGTTCATCCTCTGCTCTCATCATTTTTCCCCTTAGTAACTGGATGATTGCTTATAAAACAGTTCCAAGGGCAGGGCGCCCATCAGCAGAATGAAGACTTTTCTCCATTTTGACTGCTGAGAAAGTTACAGGGTGGTAAAGGAAATGGCACCCAATAAAAGCCCCAGATGGAGCAGAATACATCAGGAACAGGGAGGAAAGAAACCTTGGCGGGGAAGGTCTGAAGGCGGCCCAGGAAACTGCGCTTAAATGGGTCAGCACCTGGACAGCTCCCTGCAGGGCGAAGGCACCAGGTGGTTGCGGGAGAATCTTTGTAAGGGGCGATTACAGCCTTTATAAGACCCGGACTTCTCCTTGCTCTTTACTGGACCCTATAAAACTCCAGCGACTCGTGCCCACGGGCCTCAGGGAGATAAAATCTCATCTGATCCGTTCATCTGTGCGGATGTCAGCACGGATTCACATGGGCTATGGTGTTACACACGAGCAGTTCCTTGGAGAACTTCAGGACCCTCAGTCCATGAGAAGTGGCTGCTGTGGCCGCCAGATCAGCAGGTTTCTGGATGGTTCCAAGAGAAGGGAGATCAAATAGCTGCCGCCTTCCGCAAGGCACACTGCACAGAGCAGACATCAGTAGCATGGTGTGGGGAGGGCCCCCAAAACATTGCCAAGGACCCTGGAGGGTGGGGACGGGGATAGGAGTGAGGAGAAAGGGAAGCCAGGAAACGAGAGCATTTCCATGTATTTCAGAACAAAGAAAGCAGGAACAGGCTCACGTCACGTCCCCAATTTATTTTTTCTTTGTTTTTTTTTTGGGGGGGATGGAGTCTCACTTTGTCACCCAGGCTAGAGTGCAGTGGCATGATCTCGGCTCACTGCAACCTCTGCCTCCCCGGTTCAAGGGATTCTCCTGCCTCAGCCTCCCGAGTAGCTGGGACTACAGGCGCCCTCCACCACGCCTGGCTAATTATTTATTTTTAGTAAAGACGGAGTTTCACCATCTTGGCCAGGCTGGTCTCGAACTCCTGACCTTGTGATCCACCCGCCTCAGCCTCCCAAAGTGCTGGGATTACAGGCGTGAGCCACCACGCCTGGCCTACCTCCCCAATTTCCTGGCTCCTGGGATGACAGAAAAAAACGTCTTAAAGAGCCATATCCTAGCTTAAAATAAAAAAAAAAAAAAAAAAAAAAAAGCTTTGAAAGAGTGGTTCTCTAGACAGGCAGCATCCGGGAAGGAAGCAATGTATGCCATCGAGGTGCCAGCCAGTAGGAATGGAGGCTAGAAGTTACCCCTCCAGCCATGACAATGTCTTCCAGCCACAGGTCTCCATAAGGGACTCACCAGCTACCATCTCAGGTCAAACCTTCACCTTCAGTCAGTGATTAAGGCTTGAGAAAAGGGTGATTCTACGGATACCTTCTGTGGGGCTATCTGCAGTTTGGACCAAAAGCATTGCAATTGTTCCCATCCCTCTTCTAGGAATCTAAATATCAATCTTCATCTTCATTTTATTTTATGATGGAGACGAATAGGAGACTCTCTAAATATCTACCATTGGGAATTAATTAGCTTAAGTATCTTGCACCCACGGGATGAAATATTATGCAGCCACTGAAAATTAAGTTTCAATCACAGTTGATATACTTTGGCTGTGTCCCCACTCAAATCTCATCTTGAATTGTGGTTCCCATAATTCCCAGGTGTTGCAGGAGGGACCCAGTGGGAGATCATTGAATTGTAAAGGCGGTTCCCCCATACTGTTCTCATGGTAGTGAATAAGTCTCACAAGACCTGATGGTTTTATAAGGGGAAATCCCTTTTGCTTGGTTCTCATTCTGTCTTGCCTGCTGCCATGTAAGACGTGCCTTTCAGCTTCTACCATGATTATGAGGCCTCCCCAGCCACATGGAGCTGTGAGTCCATTAAGCATCTTTTTCTTTATACATTTATAAATTACCCAGCCTCAAGTATGTCTTTATCAGCAGCGTGAAAATGGACTAATACACAATTTAAAGGTAGAAAAAATATTCATGTTATAATGTTTTATTTTATTTTATTTTATTTATTTATTTATTTTTTTGAGACGGAGTCTCACTCTGTTGCCCAGGCTGAAGTGCAGTGGCCAGATCTCGGCTCACTGCAAGCTCCACCTCCCGGGTTTACGCCATTCTCCTGCCTCAGTCTCCCGAGTAGCTGGGACTATAGGCGTCCACCACCTTGCCCGGCTAGTATTTTTGTATTTTTCAGTAGAGATGGGGTTTCACCGTGTTAGCCAGGATGGTCTTGATCTCCTGACCTCGTGATCTGCCTGTCTCGGCCTCCCAAAGTTCTGGGATTACAGGCTTGAGCCACCGCGCCTGGCCATGTTATAATGTTAAATAAAAATCAGGGCAAAAAACTCTATAATTTATGTTTTCATTTTATTTATTTTTTACTGTGTGTGCATGTATATATATATATAAATAATAATAATAAATGTTATTTGTTGTGCCTATATGTTTATGGTAAAAAAAAACTTGAGCAATATAGAAAAGCATGAGAAGGAATATAATTATCATCTACAATGTCTGTTTTAGGGTTAACAACAATAGTCCTTTTTATTTTTCACAGTGTGTATATATATATGGTATTTCACACTGTGAAAAATAAAAAAGACTACAAGGAAATAT
Source organism: Piliocolobus tephrosceles (assembly GCF_002776525.5). NCBI lineage: Eukaryota > Metazoa > Chordata > Mammalia > Primates > Cercopithecidae > Piliocolobus > Piliocolobus tephrosceles. The sequence continues at coordinate 60,497,836 of NC_045449.1, read as the reverse complement.
ACCAATGTGTTAACAGTTGTTAGCCCTGAAACAGACATTGTGGATGATAATTACATTCTTCTTCATACTTTCCTATATTGCTCAAGGTTTTTGTTTTATCATGGTCATATAGTCAGAAAAAATAACATTTATTATTATTTTTTATATGGTGGTAAAATATGCAGAACATAAACTTTACATTTGTAACCATTTTTAAAGTGTGTAGTTTATTGGCTTTAAGTACATGGATATTATCACCATCGTAGAAAACATTTTAAATGTAACTTGGAACTTGAAATTTTCTGTACAGATTGAAGTAGAGGGTTGGAAGCTAGAATTTTCACATTGCAACATGAACATCTCTCAATGACCTCTTGAAATTACTCAAACAAAAACTAGGGTATGCTCCACAGAAACACTGAAGTTGGCTGTATCAGTCAGGACTGTTTCGATTGTAAGTGACAGAAAACCAGGAAAGCGAACGAATGGACTCAGATCACTGGCATCTGGACTGGAAAGTGTGATGGCAACAGGTCCTCAAAGGGAAACTTGGAGACAGCTATTAGAAGAAGGGACAAATGTTGTTTACTAAAGCAACTTGTACAGCCTGTCCTATAGAGCTTAAGGAAGAATGTAGTACTTTTAGAATATACCCGCCCAGCCCCCTGCCCAGGCTGGTATAACTATGATACTAATGTTTTTAATTAAGAAAAAAATTTTTATTGAGATAAAATCATGAATTCATAACATAAAATTAACCTTTTAAATTGAACAACTCAGTGGCATTTAGTACATTCACAGTGTTATGCAACTACCATCTCTATCTAGTTCCAAAACACTTTAATTATCCCAAAAGGAAATCCATGCTCCCTAAGCCATTATTTCCCATTCTCCCCCGCCGGTAACCACCAATTTGCTTTCTGTGTCTGTGGAGTTTATTATTCTGAATATTTCATGTAAGGACAATGGCTTCACACATAACTCTTTGTATCTGGCTTCTTTTACTTAGCATAAGTTTCAGAGGTTCATTTACACTATAGCATGCATCAGTACTTTGTTCCTTTTTTATGATTAAGTAATATTCGCGCGTGTGTGTGTGTCACAATTTGTTTACCCATTCGTCCACTGATGAACATTTGAGTTGTTCCACCTTTTGGCTATTGTGACTAGTGCTGCTGGAAACATTGGTGTACATGTACTTGTTTCAACACCCATTTGTACTTCTCTTGGGTATATATACTGGAGTGGAATTTCTAGGTCATATGGTAACCCAGTGTTTAACTTTTAAAAGAACGGAAAGGCTGTTGAACATAGTGACTGCATCCCACCAGCCACGTATGAAGGTTCCAATGTCTTCGCATCCTCATCAACACTTGTTATTTCCCTTGTTTGGTTGGTTTTTGAGACTCTAGCCATCCTAGTGGATATGGAGCCTATGACACTGGTTTTGTGCAAGCATCCTGAGGAAATGGCAAGGGATGGTGAACCCCCGGGTAGGGAACACCCACTGCTGAAATCCAAGCACTGTTGCTTTGCCACAGGCTCCAGCTGCCTTTCTGGAACCAGCAAACGCATGTAGGTTTCATCTGAGCTTGGTTCTAGGAAGTGGGACTCCCCCTGGGCATGGCAAATAGGCCTCTTAGAAAATGGGCCTGGCTCTGGTTATCTGAAAGTCTCTAGCTTCTGAAAGCCTCAATGAAGGTTGACACATGGCTCAGCCATCACTTGTGAAGACCAGAGATTCTGCTCCCACAGTGGGGTAGAAAAGATTCCCAGCTCCTCAACCACCACCATCTACTGGAAAGTGCCTAAAATTTCCTGTCAGTTTGTTTTTATTGGAGAAAGTTTAGCACAGGCTGTGATCCTGCTCTTGTTAAAGACAATGACAGTTATGGAGGGCCCCTGGGTTGGGAGGACAAAGCTGCCTGCAGCCGGAGGGACGGGCTCAGGAGCTTCGGTCACTGGGACACAGCCCCTCTGCCTACCCGGATCTCAGTGATGGAACAGTCCCAGAGGAGGCTTACCAAGGATTAGTAGCATGTGTCTTGGTGTCAGCTAAGTCTCAGGTTGAATCCCATCTTTGTCTGCCACTGTAGCCAAGAACCTTTGGTAAGTTACTTGATCCCTGTAAGTTTTGGACTCATCATTTGAAAAGTGGGCATAATGCTCATAATACCCACCTTGAGAGGCTGTTGAGAGAATGAGGGAGATGCTGTATTCAAAGTGTGCAGCACAAGGCCTGGCCCAAAGTAGCAAGTGATTACTGTTATAATTCGAGTTTTAGTGCACATTCAATTCTAAATCCCTGCGGATTGTGTTTCTAGATCATTCACAGTTGTCTGCTAAAGTGCCAGGCTCCATCCTGGGAGCAGGTGTTGGCAGTGTGTGATCACAGGAGAGGCAGCGAGGGAACAGCAAAGGAAGAATGTTTTCTGGGTGCTGTTGATGTACCTGGTAATGAGTCACCTGGGCATGCTGGGGCCCCTCTGTGGCCCCCCAGGGGAAGAAGGGATGTGCCACCCTACCCAGAAAGGGAGGGTGGGGGATACCAGCTTAGATCTCACCTGATCAGGTGTCTTCTGTGAGTCTGTAGGCGTTGCCCAGTGCCAGCCCCTGTGGCCATAGTCAAAAGGTCCTGGCCTGGGTCCGAACCCTTCAGTGTCTTCCCTAAACCTCATGAGTGCTGGACTTTGCAGTGGGGTCAAGCAGTTCTTCCACTGATGACTCAAGACAACCTCAGAGGAGCGGGAGATATGACCTCTAATTCCTGCCTTTATTCTCATGGGTGGGGGAAGTGTGGAGACCCCCAGCTTTCCCCATGGGATTCCCAGGGATGGATGACAAACCCTAGGTTTATCATGGTTTCTCAAGACTTTTTTTTTTTTTTTGAGACAGGGTCTCCCTCTGACACTCAGGCTAGAGTGCAGCGACACAACTTGGCTCACTGCAGCCTTGAACCCCTGGGCTCAGGTGGTCTTCCCACCTCAGCCTCTTGAGTAGCTGGGACTACAGGAATGCATCACCATACCCAGATAAGTTTTTTGTATTGTTAGTAGAGATGGGGTTTCACCATGTTGCCCAGGCTGGTCTCAAGCTCCTGGCCTCAAGCAATCTGCCTACCTCAGCCTCTCAAAGTGCTGGGATTACAGGCGTGAGCCATGCCCGGCCCAACCTTAAAACTACTGACGTATCATTGATGGGGGCGGGGCAGGGGGTGCTGCCCTGTTCACTGCAGGGTGGTTAGCAGCATCTCTGGCCCCTGCCCCTCTAGATACCAGTAGTACCCGTTTCCCAACTGTGACAACCAAAAATATCTCCAGATGTTGCCAAAGTTGGTAATTGCCAGAGTTACCACTGGTTGAAAACCACTGGGCTAGATGTTAACTGAGACTTTTTCCTGCCCATACATCTATCTGCTGGCTTCAAAGCAGGCGGGCGCAGAGGTATGGTCCTATTGATATGGGAAAAAAACTCCCCTGGTTCTGAATCCTGATGAATTTCCCTACTAGTGAAAGACACAGACTCCCACCCCTTTTTTAGTTACTTAAGAGCACAACGTCTCACTCCACCAAGTCCTAATTTTCCTCCAAGGACATTATGGTCTGGTGTCACATGAGGACTGAGCCTTGCTCCTCTTGCCATGCTCCTGGTGAAACAGCAGGTTAGTCCCTACTGCACTCATGGAGTGGCCCTCTCCCTCCAGGCCTCACTTTCCTTACAAAGACCCCACAGTAACCAGCAGTGGCCATCCCCAGATAGATGCTTCTGGATCTCCTAAATGGCCTCTGAGAGAATAGGTTAGAGGAAGTCCTTTCACACTGCACCCACGTAAGGCAGATCAGCAATCTTTTCTTTGTTGTTCCAGTGAGCAAATTAAATATCAGAGAAATTAAACTCACTCACACAGAGTCCATCAGTGAGTTTAAGACTAAACTGGAATTCATTCAGTGTGCATGGCTTGTCCCAGTGGGGTAGGGGGCGACCCAGCTACAATCTCCCCACTGCAGGTGCAACATGTTTCTGGACTGCCCCCCCACTTGGTTCTCCAGGGGCACGGAGGTCATTTGGTCGGGAGGCTTAGATGATCTCCTATGGAGACACCAGCCCCTGCACGTTATAGCAGGGTTTCTAGAAACTACCTCGGGGAAAAAGGAACATATTTCTTCCCCTTCTTGAGGGGTCCTCCGCAGCTCCACTTTGCCCGTTTTCATAGGTGGCCTCCTGCCCTGCCCTGTGACTCAGTCTCTTTAGGCCCCAAGATTAGAAAGCCATTAGCTGTCCAGGGTAGCTTTAACCCAGAAGCACACCCGGGCCGGAAGGATGGGATTAGAGCTATTTTCTCCCCGGGGGACATTTGCCCAATGTCCAGAGACACTGTGGGAGGAATTATCACTGGCATCTAGTGAGTAGAGGCCAGGGATGCGGTTAAATAGTCTACAGGGCCCAGGACAGCTTCCCCACAATAAAGAATAATGCAGCCTCAAATGTCAGCAATGTTGAGGGTGACAGGCCCTGAAATAGATACCGTATCAGAGTCACAAGCTTAGAATAGGGGACGAGGGTCTCCCAAAAGGTAAGGTGAGGGGAGGCGGGGCAGGTGGCAAGGTTCTTACCAGAAGCAGTGAGGCAGCTTGCCAGGTGACCCTACATCTGCTTTGGGTAGTCCTGGCTCATGGCCATGACCCCAGGAGAGTTAATGGCTCCCTCTTGCATTTTCACACCTGTCCTGGTTTGGACAGTTATATAGTCACCCCACGGATAGGTGAGGATGATATCCACTCCCTGGGTGGGCTGACGCTGCTGGATGAGGGGACAGAGTTCTGCTCTTTTGGAACCACAGCAAAGCCTGGGGACACCAGGCTTTGAGTACCAGGTACCTGGGGAAGGCATTAGAAACTTCCCAAGCACAGAAATCACGTGGGGCCTTTGGAGCCAACTCACAAAATGATTACTCTGCATTTTTTTAGCCTAATAAAATTTCCCAGCATCTCCTCTCTGGTCATTTGTCTTCTCTCCATAATTATTGGTTTTGGTTCTGTTTTGTTTTGGTATAAACTGTTCATGCCACAGCAGCAGTTTTCTGCCCAATATTCCCTGAGTAAGGCCCTGTGGAGAAACCACACAGAATGATGCCATCTCCTATTATAGAAACCCCTGGGGGCTCTTTGATGATGAGCTGTTCTCCCTTGGGCCTGCCCCAGCCCAGTTAATTCCCACAGGACTTTTGGAGGCCAAGAAAGGCTCCTCGGAGCCCTCACTTGGGTGTCGCTGTGTCTCACAGGCTCTGCCTAAACCAGCCACTGGCAAGGAAAATGGAATTCCCACGACAGGCTTATGCCCAAGAGCATCCATGCCCTGGGGCCCTGGAGGACCCAGGGAGGGCATAGTTATCACAAATCAGCCCCGAACTGGTGTTCTATTAGCAAACATTTAGGCTCTTTCCAATGACCTGTGAAGTAGATATAGCAGTTAAAGCATCTGCCTGGCCCGGCCCTTCTCAGAGGGGACCTCCCTTTGTTCATCTCTTTGATGACGGGGTGGGCAAGGTGGCCTTGTTTTGTGTCAAACAGCTTGCTCTACTCTGCCACAGATGAATGGACCAGACATGGGAGCCTGGTCCCTGGACAGTAAATCCAGCCAACTTGTCAATGACCGATGATATGGCCAGACCCACATGTGCACTGGGCCATAGGATTCCCTCTCTCAGGGCAAAAGCACCGAGTGAGACCCACCCACCAATGGACGCTGATGTGAAAAGCATGACCAGAGGCTGAGGAGGGGCCGGAAAAAGTTACGGTCAGTTGACATTTTGAGAAAATGGGCAGGCTAGGGAGGAAGAAACATACCAGGAGGTTAAAGGTTATATCCTGTGTGCTTCCATTTATATCACACTTCTGAAATGACAAAATTACAGTGATGGGGAACAGAGCTGTGGTTGCCAGGGGCTACGGTGGGGGGTGGGGCATGATGACAAAAGTGTAGCATAGGTGAATTTCTTTCTCGATAGAAGAGTTCTGGATCTTGATTATGATGGTGGTTACATAAATCTATACATATCATTTCATAGTCACACACACACATACACACACAATGAGTGTATGGTATATGTAAAACCTGGTGAAATTCAAATAAGGCATATAGTTTAGTCAAGAGTATTCTAACCCCGTCTCTATTAAAACAAAAATACAAAAAAGTTAGTCGGGTGTGGTAATGCTCTCCTGTAATCCCAGCTACTCCGGAGGCTGAGGCAGGAGAATTCCGGAGGCTGAGGCAGGAGAATTGCTTGAACCCGGGAGGCAGAGGTTACAGTGAGCCGAGATCGCACCATTGCACTCCAGTCTGAGGGGTGACAGAGCGAGACTCCATCTCAAAAAAAAAAAAAAAAAAAAAATTCTAATGTGTCCCTTTTCTGGTTTTAATAATGTACTATTGTTAAGTAAGGTGTTATCGTTGAAGAAGCTGGGTGAAGGGTACAGGGGAACTATTTTGGCAAATTATTTTGAGTCTTAAATTATTCCAAAATAAAAAGTTTCAAAAAGGGAAAGAAGCTGAGGAGTTTACATGAGTGAGAGAAAAAATCCAGCTCCCAGAGCTGCCTTGGCTCTAGAGATTTCCAGCGCCAGCCCCTGGTTGGGTCCATCTGTGTTTACTGCCACCCAAAGAGCCGGAGCAAAACAAACATCTCGTACCTAAGTCTTTGTGTGCATTTTTGGTTATTTCCTTAGAAGAAAAAGATCCCCCAAAGCAGAATTGCTGTGTGTAAGCACATTTTTAAGACTCTTGTTACTTAGTGCCAAATTGCCCTCTAAAAAAGATTGTACCAATTTATATTCCCACCCACAGGGCATGAGAGGGCTGACTTTCCCAACTCTTGCCAAAATTGGGATTTAATCTTTAAAGAAAGCATATTTTCTGCCAAGTTAAGAGATACAAACATGGTATTTCATTGTTCTTTTTCCTCCAGGAATTCTAAATTCTTTTTCTGGACCAAGTTGGACTAGATAATTGGTTATTTACCTGGAGACTAGGGTTGAGTTTCTTGATCGGTCACCTTCAGGAAGTTATATTTTAATATGCCACAAACTTGATGAAGATCACTAAACAAAGGCTTTGTGAAATTTGATAGTGCATTTATTGTTTCAACAAAACTTCAAAAAGTTGTTGAGGACATCATTTCTGATATTGCTTGGCATCTCTTCAACGTAATAAAATTATACTCAATAAATGTCGTTTGGATTCAGTGCTAGGAAAGGCTTTCTTTCCCAAAGGAACACATATGTTTCCTCTTTTCCAGTAATGACAACCACATAAGTGACCATGGTTCCCACTTTTATTGACTGTTAGAAAGTGCAAAGCCAAGTTTGAGAATCAACAACAGCAATTTTGTTGACTTTCGCAGAAAAGGGATGTGTTGCAGTTTGTTTAATGCTGCTGTAACAGAATGCCTGAGGCTTGGTGATTTATAAAGAAAAGAGGTTTCTTTAGCTTACTGTTCTGCAGGGTGAGAAGTTCAAGGCCATGGCCCTGGTTTCAGTGAGGGCTTTTGTGCTGCATCACCACATGGCGGAACGTCAAAGGGGAAGCAGACTGCTGAAAAGGGGCAAAACCCAAGGGGCATCCTGGCTTTCACACAGCCCACTCAGGAGGGAACTAATCTATTCTGGAGAGAACTCACTCACTACTTTGAGAAGGGCACCACGCCACTCATGAGGGATCTGCCCCATGACCCAGACACCTCCCACTGGCTCCCACTTCTCAATGCTGCCACATTGGAGATCAAATTTCAACATGAGTTTTGGTGAGGACAAACTACATCCAGACCACAGCATTCTGCCCCTGGCCCTGCGAAACTTATGTCCTTTTCACGTGGAAAATACAATCAGAGCATCCCAATAGGCCTCAAAGGCTTGCCTTGTTTCAGCATCAACTTAAAAGTCCAACGCCTCATTTGAGACCTAAGGCAAGCCCCTTCCAGCTATGAGCCTGTAAAATAAAAAGCACGTTATTTGCTTCCAAGATAAAACAGTGACACAGACATTTGGTAAATATTCCCATCCCGAAAGAGACAAATAGGCCAAAAGAAAAGAGTAACAGGCCCCACATGGGTCTGCAACCCAGCAGGACAGACATTAAATTTTTTTTTTTTTTTTTTTTTGAGACGGAGTCTCGCTCTGTCACCCAGGCTGGAGTGCAGTGGCCGGATCTCAGCTCACTGCAAGCCCCGCCTCCCGGGTTTACGCCATTCTCCTGCCTCAGCCTCCCGAGTAGCTGGGACTACAGGCGCCCCCCACCTCGCCCGGCTTGTTTTTTGTATTTTTTAGTAGAGACGGGGTTTCACCGTGTTAGCCAGGATGGTCTCGATCTCCTGACCTCGTGATCCGCTCGTCTCGGCCTCCCAAAGTGCTGGGATTACAGGCTTGAGCCACCGCGCCCGGCCGACATTAAATCTTAAAGCTTCATAATAATCTCTTTTGTCTCCATGTCCCACTTCCTGGGTGTGCTGGTTCCAGGGCTGGGCTTGCAAAGGCCTCAGGCCATTACGTCTAGCATGCCACCATGTCTTTGTTGAGTGCAACCCACGTGGCTACTCCCATGGGTTGCAGTTGGGTGCCTGTGGTTTTGCCAGGTGGATGTCGTATGCTGCCAGTGGCTCTATAGTTCTGGGGTCCCAGTGGTGACTCTGCTCCACACTAGGTATTGCCCTAGTAAGAACTGTCTGCAGTGGCTCCACTCCTGTGGCTGGTTTCTCCTTGGGATCCCAGGCATTTTGATATATCTGTGAAATCTAGGTAGAAGCCACCACACTTCTACCACTCTTGGATTCTGCACACCTGGCCTGCAGAACTAGCACCAAGTGGACATGGATGCCCCAGCCCTGCACTGCTTTGTGACACTGCTCCCTGCTCAAGCAGCCCCAGGTTCGACTCATGCCTCCACTCCAAAGAGCCTAAGTGGTAAGCATTGGTGTCATCATCATTTCCATCTGACACTTCATTATCATGGCCTTTACTGTCCATGTTTTTATTGGCATTCTGGTTGCAAACACTTCACCAGTCTCTTAGAAGTTCCAGCTCATCTTCTAAGCCCTCACCAGAATTGTCCTTAATGCTCCACTCTAAGCAATGTAATCTCTTTAATGCCTGCTCCTTCAAACTGTACTTATCTCTGCTCGTTACCCTGTTCCAAAAGCCACTTCCACATTTTCAGGCATCTTTACAGCAACACCTCACCCTTGGTATCAATTTTCCGTCTTTATTCATTTTGTGTTGCTATAACAGAACACCTGAGATTGAGTAGTTTATAAAGAAGCAATTTGGCTTACAATTCTGGTGGCTAGAAAGTTCAAGATTGAGCATATGCATCTGGTGAGGGACTCAGACTGGTTCAACTCATGGCAGGGGAGTTGAAAGTGGAAGGGGAGCTGGCACGTGCAAAGAGATCACCTGGTAAGAGAGGACGCAAGAGAGCAAAATCAGGGAAGTCAGTCTCAGACTATTTTTAACAACCCACTCTTCATGGAATATCCTTTCCCTTGAGAATGAGAACTCACCCACGCCTAAGGGAGGACATTAACCTATTCATGAGAAACCCACTCCCATGACCCATATACCTCCCGCAGGCCCCACCTCCCAACACTGCCATACTGGAGATCAAATTTCATCATGAGTTTTGGTGGGGACAAACAAACCATGTCCAAATCATAGCAAGATGTTTGTATTGACCTTGGTCCTGATGTACTCTTATTTTATTATTCACTTGAAGTCTTTTACTTGCAAGCTGCTTTAAAATCTATAGAAAAAGGCAAAAGTCAAAAACACTCCTGACTATGAGCCCTGGTAGTCATCGAACACCTGGTGCAGAGTTTAATGCTCACATAAATATTTGTTGACTGAATGAAGGCACTTGATAACAAACCAACTAAGAACAGCATGACATTGAAAAGAGACACTCGTTACTACTTGATCTGAGAGCAAGAAAATGTCACCATAGAAAACAGGGCTTTGGCCAGGTGTGGTGGCTCATGCCTGTAATCCCAGCACTTTGGGAGGCCCAGGCGGGTGGATCACTTGAAGTCAGGAGTTTGAGACCAGCCTCTGGCCAACATGGTGAAACCTTGACTCTACCAGAAAAAGACAAAAATTAGCCAGGCATGGTGGTGCAAGCCTGCTGTAGTCACAGCTACTGGAAAGGCTGGGGCAGGAGGATTGCTTAAACCCAGGAGACGAAGGCTTCATTAAGCTGAGATTGCATCACTGCACTCCAGCCTGGGTGACAGAGTAAGACTTCACCTAAAAAAAAAAAAAAAAAAAAAAGAAAAGAAAAGAAAACAGGGTTCAAGAATAAAAACAGGAAATAAGAAGTACCAAGAGTCTAAAAACCTTTCAGTTATTGTATTTCCAGGAATCCAGTGGAAAATATAATCCAAAATGCATTCAAAATTTTAGGAACAAAGGTGTTCAACACTGAGTTTTCAAAATAATTTAAAAACCATGAAAACCTAAAATTCCAACAATAGGGGAATTAGTAAGAAATTGTTAATTTTATTATCCTAAAACACCGAATGTCTGCTACATTGCTTTGTAATTAAGTAATTAATCAAATTCCTCATAAACCGATGAAATACAAGTGCAAAGCATAGAGTTATTTCAATGAACACAAAATGGAATGTTTAAGAAAAAGAATAACGAGTTTTTAAAAACAGCTACAGAGACAGCTGTGGGCAAGGCAATGATAAAAGATTAAGAAATATTGCAAAAATCTAAGTGGACTTTACATTCAGCTTTCTTTGTGAATATCTTGCTTCTCTTCAAATAAATCCGAATTGGAAACTGTAAGACAAGTATTATGGGTATAGTTAATTCAAGAAAGGAATTCCCTGCTCAGAGAGAAGTCCCCACCCTTACTGAATGGCCATGCATTTATTGGCTTTTAAGTTATAATAAAGGCCAGGTGCAGTGGCTCATGCCTGTAATCCCAGCACTTTGGGAGGCCCAGGTGGGTGGATCACGAGGTCAGGAGTCCAAGACCAGCCTGGCCAACATAGTGAAACCCCGTCTCTACTAAAAATACAAAAATTAGCCAGGCATGGTGGTGCACACCTGTAGTCCCAGTTACTCGGGAGGTTGAGGCAGGAGAATTGCTTGAACCCGGGAGGCAGAGGTTGCAGTGAGCCGAGATCGTACCACTGCGCTCCAGCCTGGGCAACAAAGTGAAACTCCGCCTCAAAAAAAAGAAGTTTTAATAAAATGTTTAAAGGATATGTGTGTTAACATCTGTGATCCTAGCTTTCAATGACCAATGTCAAGGCCCAGTGGAGTTTGATAAGAGGGATTTGCGGTTGATATGGTTTGTCTGTGTCCCCACCCAAATCTTATCTTGAATTGTAGCTCCCATAATTCCCACGTGTTGTGGGAGGGACCCAGTGAGAGATAATTGAATCATAGGGGCGGTTTCCCCCATACTGTTCTCGTGGCAGTGAATAAGTCTCGTGAAATCTGATGGTTTCGTCAAGGGTTACCCCTTTCAGTTGATTCTCTTTCTGTCTTGTCTGCCATCATGTAAGACATGCCTTTTGCCTTCTGTCATGATTGTGAGGCCCCCCACAGCCATGTGGAACTGTGAGTCCATTAAACCTCTTTTTCTTTGTAAATTACTCAGTCTCGGGTATGTCTTTATCAGCGGCATGAAAACAGGCTAATACCATGGTACAGTCTTGAAAAGATAACAAGACGATGAATAATAAATAAAGTTAGCAAAGAATCAATCTTGGGAAGTTGGGATTTTCTTTTCCTCATCTGTCTTAGCTACAATAAGCAGGTGTTATTTTTGTACATTTTCTAAAAACCCAAAAGCATTTCCACAGTATGCTGACCTAACCAAGCCCAACCTTTCCTCCACGGGCTGCGCATTGCCAAAAAAATCAATGATTTCACTCTGACAAGTTCTCTACTCACTGGATGATGCTTGCCTTGGATTGTTTTTGACTCCTGGGGTGGGTAGAGCTGGGGTCTCAATCTGGGGCTGTCCTGTGGTGGGAGGGGGAGCCTGAGGCCCACGAGCCATTCCTGCCCGCTTCCTCCTTCCTCCTGGGCCTTTCCAGGCAAGTCAGTCAGGTGAGGGCGGCTGCAGAGGCACCTGCTGTGTTCTGAGAACTGTGATGCTATTTTTCTCTCTCCTCCCACGCCCAGACAGCTAAAAAAAAAAAAGTCAAGAGAAGGAGGGAAGGCTTCCGGAAACAGTTCCAGGAAGGCATCTAGTCTCATAAGCATCAGAGTTAGCCAAGAGCAAGGAACATCCCCCTTGGTAATGGGATGGACTTTGAAAGAAACCACAGTGGGGGAGAAGGTCCACAGTGGGGGAGAAGGTCCACAGTGCGGGAGAAGGTCCACAGTGCGGGAGAAGGTCCACAGTGGGGGAGAAGGCCCCCAGTGGGGTCTGGCCCTGAAGCTCCCCTCCCATTGCTACATCTGACCCGCTCATGGGACAAGGCTAGGAAGATCAGACTCAGTGCCCAGTCTGCCTGTGCTGCTTAGGAGTTGTGTATCTGGAAGCCGGTTAATTACTTTGGGGCTCAGTTTCTCCATCTCTGAGATGTGAACAATGGCCTCCATCCGATGGAGGTGCCATGAGGATTAAATGAGATGGGTGTGTTCAGATGACAAGCTAGGCACTGCATGCATGCCAGCCCTGCCCCTCCTGCCTGCGTGCTGGACTCTGCTTGTTTGGGACCTCTCCTTTCCAGCCTTTCCATTGGACCTCAGCCTCCCTGCCTCCTCCCCCAGGAAGGCATCTGGTGTGCTCACATCTCTGCTCTTTCAGTTGACTCCATTTGTCTGGTGTTGCTCACCTACATGTTGTTATTTAAGCTCCCTGGACTTCCCTTTCTTCTGTAAAATGGACACAGTAAACAGCACCTATCTGGGGGCAGGGGCTGTCATTGTGGGCGTTAAATAAATGCGCATAAAGAACTTAGAAGAGTGCCTGGTACACTTCTGATAATCAGTCAGTGTGTGTGCATCTGTGTGTGCACAGGTGTGTGTCTGTGTGCTTGCGTGTCTGTGTGTGCATGTGTGTGCATGTGTGCATCTCTGTGTGCATGTGTGTTCGCGTGTCTGCGTACAGCTTGTGCGCTGCCATTTACAGCCCCCTTTAGACTTCTGATTTGTGCCATTTCCACCTGTCTGTTTAGTCCCTGAGCCCACCACTAGCTCTTTCATTTCTCTAGAACCATTTTCCACTTTCTCCCCTTATGCCTAGAATAGGCCTCTTTGCAATGTATTTATTGAATTAGCTTTGTTAAAAAAAGAATCTTGGGGAGACATCCAGTTCTGCTTTCTTAGAGCCAAAAGCACTTCTCGCCCACTCCCTGCAGGCAATGCCCTGCTCTCTGTGTTGTGCACTCCCAGGATGGGGACAGAGTGTGAAAATAGATGGCCTTGGCCTTTGCCCGTGTGCATTAGCATTTTAGCTGAACCATAATTTCATCCCCAGAGCACACAATAAGCCAGGGGCAGGGGGGAAGCTCAGGGAGTTAAATAATCACTCAAGCGTAACCAAAGGCAGCCATTGCCTCTAGATTCTGGGCTGAAGGACAGAGGTTGAGAACTGGTGTTTCCTAGGCTGAAGTTCATCATGAGTTTGAGAGATGATCTTTAATTAGTTATTTTGTGTATATCTTATCTCCTTCATTAGTGTGTGAACACCTTCAGGGCAAAGCCCATGGCCTAGTAAGGGTTTCTGGAACATGTTGCTAGGCTCAGAGCAGTCTTGGGATCCATTCATTGACTTAGTCATTCAACAAACATTTTGAGCTCCTGTTATCTGCCAGGCTCTGCTCTAGGTGCTGGGATGTGGCAGCAAACAGGATGGACAAGCTGGCTCCTCTTAGAGCTTCTATTCTCATGGGAAAGGGTGTGCATGTACACACGTGCGCACACACACAGGGGGGAGAGAGAGAGAAAGCCAGTTAGCACCTCTCCGAACTCTCTCCCGGCCATTGAACCCTTGGTCCCAGAGCTGGGCATGTGAGGATCAAAGGCCATGGGGAAGGCTGGGTGATGGGAGCCACAGAGGGCTTTCAACAGGGAAGGGCCTGCTCAGGCAAGGTCCTGCTGGCTGCTGAGCAGAGAGGGCCATGAGCGTCAAGGAGGCCAGAGAGGAAGAACAGGGGAGATGGAGAAGGGGAACTCTGAGTATGTTTTAGAACAGGGTTTGTAACAGTGGCAGCACCGACATTTGGGTGCGATGACACCTTGTTGGGGGCTGGGGGTATCCTGTGCATGGTGGGATGTTCAGCAGCACCCCTGGCCTCTACCCACTCGATGCCAATAAAACTTCCTTCTAGTTATGACCAAAACAGTCTCCGGACATTGCCAAGTGCCCTGTGGGTGTCTGCATGGCCTCTGACCGAGAACCCTGATTTAGAGTAGACCCAACAGTGCCTGCTCATGAACTCGATGGGCGTGGTGGGCATGGGACGGGGAGGCCAGTACTGGACAGGACTCGTTTTTGAGTATCCACTTTGGGTGGCACACAATGCCCCTGGAAGGGCAATTGTCCACTGCCTGGTGCTCAGGTTGTCTCTGCTGCGTCTGTGGGGCCAGGAGGACCAGCCATATTGGATACGCCTCTGAGACCTCCCTGCAGGGGTAAACTTGGGTGGAGCTACTCAGTCCCTCGGGTCACTAGCTGCCTGTGAGGATGCTGCTTGATGGCCCACTCTGCTTCATTCCGCATTGCAGCCACAATGAAATAAAATGAAACAGCACACTGGCGGAAGCAGAGAGCATGCTCAATGGCCATGGTAAGCTACTCTGCTGGGCAACGTGAGGAATAGCCACAACTACACACATGTGAGGTCAACCAGCCCAGAGTGAAGGTCAGGGCCAGCCCAGGGGGGCAGAGGCCACATTGCTCTGAAGACCTGAAAATTGCCCTTTGCTTTTTTTCAAAATAGCCTCCCCGCCAGCCCTCACATTGGCAGCTGAAAGACCCTTCACTCCCAGGAGGTTGAGTGTGACCGTGGCATCTCAGGGATGGAAAAATCCACCGAGAGGAAGCTGACACTCGAGTAATCTGGCTGGAGCAAGGCGCAGAGGGAAGAGAACTCAGGGAGGCATGTGTATGGATGCAGACTGCTGGGAGGCACAGGGTGGGCTAGGCAGGTGCGGGATTAGGGGGCTATGGGAGGGAGGGTGGCAGCAGTGGGTTGAAGCCATGAGCATGAGGGGAGAGCATCCCCCAAAGGTGAGGGAATCAGCAAAGATTGACTTCGCCAAGGTTGGATCTTGGCTTTGGTGTTTGTTGTTAATTTTTTTTATTTTTATTTTTTTTTTGAGATGGAGTCTGGCTCTGTCCCCCAGGATGGAGTGCAGTGGCGCAACCTGCGCTCATTGCAAGCTCCGCCTCCCGGGTTCACGCCATTCTCCTGCCTCAGCCTCCTGAGTAGCTGAGAGTACAGGCGCCCGCCACCGCACCCGGCTAATTTTTTGTATTTTTTTTAGTAGAGATGGGGGTTTCACCGTGGTCTCGATCTCCTGACCTTGTGATCCGCCTGCCTCAGCCTCCCAAAGTGCTGGGATTACAGGCGTGAGCCAATGCGCCCGGCCTAATTTTTTTTTTTTTTTTTTTTTAAGAGACAAGGTCTCCTTCTGTCATCCAGGCTAGAGTGCAGTGGTGCAATCGTAGCTCACTGCAGCATCGACCTCCCGGCCTCAAGTGATCCTCCTGCCTTGGCCTCCCAAAGTGCTGGGATTATGGGCGTCAGTCACCATGCCCAGCCTGTTTTAATTCTTTTTGAGGACAATTCCCTCCATTGCGTTGAGTTGTTAAGTGCTGGGTATTTTTGAATGTTCCACATTTGAACATTTCCCCCAATTTTTCAACCGTGAATAAATGCAGAACAAGGCGGCTGACACTCAAAGTGGGGACGGTCCTGAAGCTGCATCCACAGTGTGGCCAACAGGATGTGTGAAAAGTAACTATTTCTGGAGAAAATGTCTCAAGACTTGAGCAGAATTCATTCTGGAATCGTTCCTTCCAGTGGAAGAGCACCATCCAGCCTTGGATGATGTCATCAGTTGCTGGGCATCCCTTGCAGTTTGGGGCACAAGACTGTAAGCTCCGTGCAGTCAGGGACCATGCCAGCCTCTTCTTCCCCAGGGCCTGACACAACTCCTGGCCCTAAGCAGGTGCTCTGTGAACAGTGCATGAATGAATGAACGCAGGACCTGCCAGAACACCGTCCCAGTCACCGTGTGGGCTTTGATTCAAAGAAAGACATATTTTTTAAGTAAAAAAAAAAAAAAAAAAAGCCACTACAAATAGAGGCTCATGCCTGAAAAACAGGTGAAGAGATGAAAGTGTTCTGTGGAGTGTGTCTGAAGTCAAATGGTATTTGTTGAACACTGGAGGAAAAATAATTGCCATACTGCAAAGGGATGTAAATAAGGCCAAGTACACAAAGGAATGATCATTATTTTTATTCATACACACTTGCTTCCAAACTACAATTAATGTTTCTAACAAAGCGTATCATGCAAACGGAGATTAGAGGTTATACAAACTGAAAAAAAGCAATGCAGTAATTTATACATCCATCTCCTCTGCTATATAACCAAATGGTGTTTGACGGTTGAATGGCCTCTACATTTTGTCAGTAGGTGCTTATACAGAAGGAAAAACCTCAACCTCCGTCTCTTCCTCCAAACAAAGTTGGGGTCTTACGTGATGTTTTTCAATTAATGATTTAAACGTGGTATGTCCTTCACACACAAAAATCATGTAGCAAAAGCAATGACTTCAAATGCTTTGTTTATAAAAGATATTCTGAAAGACCCTAACAGAAGGGATGTGAGGTTAATATTTAGAAAACCTTTAGACTCAAAATAGTAACTGCCTTCATGATTGATTTGGAATATTCCAGTAAACCAACCCTTCAAGAAAAGAATTACATTCTTCCAGGAAGAATATCAACAAAAGTCTACAATCACAGGAAAGGATACTCCTAAAGTTAAGCAGAGTTGACAAAGACAGTCGTTTAATCAGAAAATGCAAAGCCGCCTTTTATCTTATTTTAGAAAAAAAGGTTCTTGTAAAGTGGACTTGACACCTATTTTCTGAAAAGGAGGGTTCTGTCTACTCGCATAAGCAATAACTATGAAACAGACGTCAATAGGCACGTTTGCTGCTGCCTCTTATATCTTGGGAGATCGAAGTATTTCTGAGTTGCCCAGTGGGCAAACTCCTTACCGGGCATCTCTGAATCTTCACCCAATGTGAGAGACCTGGGGACCGGGGGGGGGGGGGGGGGGGGGGGGGTCTGGGCACAGAGCCAAGGAAGCATCCTCCTCCTGCCAAAAGGTGGCCACAGAGCCTCACGGAGCAAGGAAAGGGGTCCCAGAAACCCCTGGGAGTCCTATTCCAGGGCTGCCTCTGGATGGGGGACACTAAAAATTTCTTTCCTGTGGTTTGGAAGTTTCTAAACCTTCAACAGTTGCCCCAGTGTCTATTACAAACTTGCAGAGCATCAGTCTGCCAACAAGTTCCACCTGAACTTGTAGGTCATTCCCACGTGGACTCCACACCCTAGGAGCATGGGACAATCTGGCAGTGGGAGGGCAGGTCGGGGGCGCTCCAGCTGACCCCGGCTGAGTCCTCCTACAAGCTCCAGGGGATTGGAATCTTAGGAAATCGTCAGTTGCTTTATTCTAAAAACTCATTTTTAAAGAATTACTAAAGTTCTCTATAAAAAAGTACAAATAGCCCAGTATATTCAGTTGCTGTACTGGAATTAACAAATAATTTCTTCCTTTAGGTTAAGAAAAAGTCTTTGGAATTTGCGGGCTTTTGTGTAGGGTCACTGTAAGGCGGTTCGATGGCTGAGTGTGACCTCCACGGTTCTTAACTGTCACCTGATCACATAGATGAGGCGCATAGGGGTCAGAACCATTCGTGCTGTTGACCTTCCCAAAGAATCCCAGACACTATGGAATTAACACAATTGTGTTGACCCCATTTCTAGATGGCGGCCTTCATCCATGTGTACATCAGGTAACCTTCCCAATTTTCTGGATCTTCTAACAGCAGAAACAGATAACGTTCCCTAGATCTGCTGCGTCAGCCCGAATGGGAGGAGACAGGAGTGTTGACGGTCCAGTGCATTTCACAACATGGAGCCCAAGCAGCTTAAGGAAAATGACTTTTAAAAAATATTTTGGCTGGGCATGGTGGCTCATGCCTGTAATCCCAGCACTTTGGGAGGCTGAGGTGGGCAGATCATGAGGTCAGGAGTTCAAGACCATTCTGGCCAACATGGTGAAACCCGATCTCTATTAAAAACACAAAAATTAGCTGGGTGTGGTGGCGGGCACCTGTAGTCCCAGTTACTCAGGAGGCTGAGGCAGGAGAATCGCTTGAACCTGGGAGGCGGAAGTTGCAGTGAACTGAGATCGTGCCACTGCACTCTAGCCTGGGTGACAGAGCAAGACTCTGTCTCAAAAAACAAACAAAACAAAAACCAAACAAAAAACCAAAAATGTCCTGGCCGGGCATGGTGGCTCATGCCTGTAATCCTAGCACTTTGGGAGGCCAAGGCTGGCGGATCACCTGAGGTCAGGAGTTTAAGACCAGCCTGGTCAACGTGGCAAAATCCCATTTTTACTGAAAATACAAAGATCAGCTGGGCATGGTGGGGGGCACCTGTAATCTCAGCTACTTGGAAGGCTGAAGCAGGAGAATCGCTTGAACCCGGGAGGCAGAGGTTGCAGTGAGCTGAAATCGTGCCACTGCACTCCAACCTGGGCAACAAGAGTAAAACTCCGTCTCAAAAAAATAAAAATAAATTTCGCAACACTCCTTGTCAAACTGGTGTGTGGCCACTAACAGAGCGCCCTTGTCCTTCCTGGTGACTGTCATGCCTACTGCTGTCCTGGTAACTCTCACGATCACAGCCTTTGGGCCCCCGGCTCAGCGTCTGTTTCGTGATTACGATTGTCTGGCGTGCCCAGCAGGGGAAACAGGCATCCCTACCCTTGTTGGGTTACAAAGAAAAAGGAAATGGTGTGATATGTACACACAAGAAATAGGTGACTTCAGAAGACCAAAGTGAGAAAATGACTGTCAGATGGTATCACCTTTCTGAGGCTTCTAAAAATACAAGACTGTCACTTTTTCTCTTTTCAGTACTGAGAGAACAAAAACCAGCGAAACACAAAAACAAAAACAAAAACCTCTGAAATGTCTCCTAAGTGGAACCAGGTGGGAACTGCAGTGTTAGTTGTGTGGTGTTAGTTGTCAGTTGTGCGGTGTTAGTTGGTTTTACGACTTCTCCATTTATCCTCAGCTGCCATAATTCTTGGCAGGAAGCCAGAGAGGAAAATGGGCAGGAACCTACTGGCCTCTGGGGTACACTGGATGGTCTGGCTCTGCCCAAGAACTATGAGCTACTTCAAGGTGGGGAGCGGAAAGGGGCTTCCAGCAGCTGGTGGGGATGTTGTTAGCATTTGGGGTTTTTTCTGAGGAGGAACAGACTGTGCCCCTGGCAAAACACTCCCTTGAGGGCCAGCAGACGGAAACTTCCATCTGTACCAACCACCTCCGATGGGAAGCCGTTGACAGTGGCACCCCTTCCTCTCCCTCCTACTGCAGGCATATTTCTGGATGCACCCAAACCCTGTTCTTCTCTGGCTCCTTCCTGACTGCAGCCCCCGCCTCCCTCTCTCTTCTCAGCACGTCCGTGGGGGTTCTCTGGAAGTCTGCACCCTCCTTCCAGGAAGTCACCACATCGCCTAAGGACTGGTTCACAGAGGTGCTCAACAATCATTTGCTGGGTTAGCCTGAATCTTGGTCTTTCCGGCCAGGCTTCCAGAGCTCTTGGTCCCATGGTTTTCTATTAAAATTCTGAATCAGAAGGTCTAATACATGGCCTCAGAAAGGGCAGACAGTGGCTCTGCATGGACCACACGAGGCCAGGGGATGAAAGAAAGGGGAGCGCTGCTGGAGCAATCCTTTTGACTCCTGTGGTTTCCGATCTGCCTTTTGACTTAGTTCTTGCCTGGATGTGGGACTCGCATTAACCTCGCAGGGCGGCCCCCGGCAGCATTCCAGTGACTTCCTTTCAAAGCGAGCACCTGGTGACCTTCAATTGAAATGCCAAGAGATGGGCTGCCAGCCCATGGCCTGCTGCCTCAGGGAAAGGCTCTGCCACCCAGGAGTGGCCACCTTCCAAGGAAAGAATGCAGAGCCATGTGAATGGCCTGCTGTGGTCATGGCTCCATGGGTCCCACGGGGATTTGGACGGTGCTAGATTCTGCCCGGTGGCCTAGACCTCCGCAGGCCCTGGCAATCAGGTCGTGCTCAGGAGCAAGGACTTCCCAAAGGGTCCCCCAGAGACCTCACACGTGGCTGCGGCAGTTCCACAGCGCACCCCTCGCCACCATCTCATTTCACACAATGCCCACAAAGGGGCCAGTACCATAGAATATTACAAACTGATTCTGAGGCGAGCCATTGCTCGTGGTTATCTACATGACAGTCCCGACAGTAACTGTCTTGGGCTGCTGAGATCTGTAAAGCCCTAACCATTACCCACATTCAACACTCAGCAATGGATAAAGCAGGTTCCACATGACAACACTGCACTGGGCCCTGATGTTGACTGTTTGCCCCCGGGGTTTGTTCTGGGGTCTGCTGTCCCTCAGGCAGTGTGCTGGGCACCCCTGTCGGGGCATTTTCTTGGAAAACTTTGCCACACAGTCTGAGGGAATAACAGCCGGCTGAGATGGTGAATGTGTTTCCTAGAGAAACAAACTTGTGGGTGATGGGGTTGCAGGGAAGGCCTGAGCCTGCTTCTTGCTTAAAACACACAGGCCATTTAGGGTGCTGAACAAGGATCCCTAACCCCATGTGCTCCTCCATGGGACCTTCCTCCTCTCTGGGGGCCTCATGGGGGTCCGTCCTGCTGCTGCTCCATTCTGGGCAGGGGGACCAGCCCTTGTTGTCTCCTAGGCTCTTTCTATAAACCAGTCCCTTTCCCCTCGGATCAAAGGAGGTGCACCTGGTCAGGACATGAACCCAGATTGTGCACTGATCCGCAGGGCCGCAGGGACAGGGGAGCCAGGCCCCCCTGCAGTCTTGATGTCTATGGTACATAAAAGATGGCAGAAGAAGTGGCTCTTTTCTGGCCGGGCCCATTCCCTACCCCATCTCTCCTTCTACTCAGGGGTGCCAGGACCACCTGGGCCTCTCACCTCAAAAAGCCTTTCATGGTTGTATGTTCTGTGAACTTCGGGCAAACAGCCAGAGGAGAAAAATCAGGCGAGCTTAGCTGGGAGATGCTTCTGGGAGGAAACAGTGGCTCTCTACAAGGACCGACAGCTACTTTCACTGTCTTTCTGTTTGTGGTAGAACCTGGCTCCTCTGAGGACCTTGCATGGGGGGTGTCTCACCAAAGCAGCGTGCTCCTCCCAAGGCTGGAAAGGCCAATGCCACAATGGCTGGAAGAAAGTCCGCGGCCTCTGAAAAGCAGGTGCTGGTGCCTGCAGGACACGGCTGTGTTGGTCTCACGAAGTTTGTGCGTGCTGGAGCAAACGACAGGTCGTCGCAGAGGCAGCAAGACCGCACGCTTCCTGCGTGTCCAGTACACACAGCAAGAGGGGAGTCTCCCCATCCGTCCCACCCCTGGAGTCAGCAACAGTCGCAGGCTGAAGGGAAGAAGGAAACACACACACACGGACACACAAAGGATCAGCCCAGGTGCTGCAGCAACGCCACATGTGCACCAGTGTACTAGGCAGACCGCAATCAGACACTTCCTGTTGTCCCCAAGAGGAAGAGTGGCGGAGGAACTGGGATGAAAGGTGGCATTAAGAAACTAAGACGGAGTGTCAGCTCAAAAATAGTCCTCGCCCATAAAAATTTGTTTGCAGGTAGAATCAAATATATATATATATACACACACACACGTAGTAAGAGCCTAATCTATCATGTAAAGTAGCCATTCATTTTTGAAATTTTATCTACATTTAAAAATTAATCTATCTGATACAGTGCCCATGTGCGGGGAGGGAAAGCACAGAAGCAACGGATTCAGCTAAAACTTGATTAGAAAAGAGGATCAGAAACAAGAACCTGCACAAATAGAGCACAATTGTGTCTTATAAAATTATTATAATACTCTCTTTATACTTGATACGATTATATCAATAATATAGATTCACTTGTTATTAAGGTTTATTATAAACATGCAAAATTCATTGCATGATGCATTTGCAAAACATATTAAAATCCTTCTAGCAATAAAACATCTTTGAGCTGTTAGGCATCCGGGTTTCCTGATTCTACAGCTCCAGGTGTACTAGAAATGGGAATCAAAACCGTATTATTTTTATCCCTAAGTGGACATCCAGGGCTGGAGAAGGGAGGAAAATCAATCAGTAGGGGCTGATGCTAGACTCAATACTTCCAGTAAGTTACTGTACATCGTACTTTCATAAACGACATTGCAGCCTATTAAATAAATAAGTACAAAAGGGGAGAGGGCGTACACTTCAGCTTCTTGAGAAGGATAACAAGGTAGGCAGCAAAATATTGGTGTGTGGGGGGTGGCTGTTGGCGAACAACACTGGTGAGTAGTGGCATGATTACTGATGGCACCCTGGATTGAAAAATAATCTCCCAGAGATTAAAATGAACATACATACACACTGGCTTATCCTTGATCTGAAATGATTTCACATGCTTGTTCAGCAACGTCCTTAGACGATTTGGCCTCTTACAAAGAATGAAAGTATCAAGACAATTATCAGCCAAGGAGGGTACCAGATGACAGATTCACCCAACACTCATCTGAGGTTCTTTTTGTTTAAACTGGTAACTGCTGGACTATGGTTGGGTTAGGATTTGTCAATGTTTGGGAACAGTGATTAGGCTCATCCTGGCCTTTCAGATTCTAGGGGCTGTTTCCATGGAGGCAGAGAACGGACGCAAAGGGTATTTTGAGGCCTCTCCCACCCCCAATCCCTCCCTGCTCACTCTCTTGGCTTCCTGTTCTTGGATTCCAAGACGTCTTGGGTGGAGATGTTTCCAGCCCCCTGGGATGGGATAGGCTCATTTTAACATCTCTGGTTGGGGGATTCCGATGGTGAAAAATCCACAGATGGAGGGTATGGAAAGTATATCAAATTGTACCCCAAATGGGGCAACAGTCTGTTTGCTTTCTAGGAAGGGTTAACCTAGAGGCAGACGTAACTTCTACAGAATTAAACTGGACACTGTGCATGACGTACCATCTTCCACTAAGATAATGCTCTTGGTTGTAAGAGAGAGACCCTGAACAGTTAATCACATTTGGACTAATAACCCTACAATTTTCAGGCCTCCATATGGAATCAGACACAAGGCTGTGGCCTTAAAATTTTAGGGTTAAGGATCACTTCCCACCGTGGGGAGGGCTGGGGGCTGGGGAGGCATTTGTTCTCGCTGCTGAGTTTCATACTGCACTCTGTAAGATGGGGTGCACAAACTGGGGGTTGACATACGAGAACCCTTCAAAATCAGACTGGTCTATGTTAGCAATAACCAGCTGATCAGGCGGTGTTAAGACGGGCTGCCCTCGTGTGAAGAACTTGTCAAAGTTTTCTGCTCCTTTGCCGCACTGTGGAGAAAAGACAAAAAGAAGGAAAGGTCAGTCCACATGACAGTGCACAGCAGCTCTCCGGGGGCCCTCTCTGGGGAGGGGCACGGCCCTGGGGAACTCAGGGCTGGTTAGGCAGGAGGAATCTTGGAAGACTTGCAGGCCTATTGGATTCAAAAGCCAGGCACAGCAGACAACGAGGAGTTACCCAACTATAAATCTCGAAATACCCCGAACAGAAGCCCTGGGTGGGAATGCACGGCTGGCAATGAGGCAGCAACAAGGGGACAGCCCCTGTCCCCTCACGTCCACCTCACCGAGCAAGCGGAGCTGACAGCATGGAAGCCACGCACGCGGGGCTGTCAGTCACAGCTCCGTGTCGAAAGGCCAGGACGTTGGCTGGGGCTGCAGGCAGTTAGCCCTGGACCAAGCGACGGGGGTGAGTTACTGCCGACATCTGGTTCTTTGCCGCAATATTTGTAATGAAAACTGTGTTATCCTTGCCTTCCTCCTGGGCTGCTCTAGCAACCCCAGCCCCTAAATTAAGCTTCAAGCGATATGAGGTAGGTGTGGCGGCAAGGCTGGGAGATTTGCACCTGGCCCAGCTAGGATTTAGCACACCTAGACACAGCTGGCCAGCGGGCAGGCTGGGTGACTGGAGCTCATTTGCAGGGTGGTCTCAGGCTGGAGGTGGTTTGTATGGCACCCTGGGGAGGCAGGGAGAGGCCTGCTGTCTCGGCTCTTCCTCTCTTCCAGGGTCCACTGGGGTGCTCTGTGCGCGTCGAGGCTGCAGGCAGAACTGCTGCATTGGAGTCTCTGAGACACACAGCCGCTTAGGCAGCATGGCTTGGTAGCCTGACCCCAAAAGTGGGGAAGGGGTGTCTCCTCACTTTGTCAGCCACCCACAAGGGTAGTGGCGTGTTGAATTCCCCGAAAGCCCAGGGTGATTCTGAAGCAGGAAGAGTTTCACTGAGGATCCTAAGAATGGTTTTCAAGATGTTGCCAATTATTGCCCTGGGACCTGCTGCTAGCACCACAGGGCCCATATGAATTCACGCTGAGCTAGCACATGTTTCAAACTAACTAGGCATCCTTGGGTCTCTAACAGAGAATAGCTCTGGATTAACTGTGAAGTGGGGTCCACCCAGTTTGCTCATCTGTAACAATGGGAGAATCGTCACACCTCCTGCCAAGGCTGTCATGAAGGTGAAATGTATGGGGTTTTGCACAGAGCCCAGCAGAGGCGAGAGGCCGCGTGTGCTGCTAGTGTTTTTATAAGGCAGTTGAGTCTCACGGGCTGTGCTTTCTCAGCTCCTTTTTCACACTTTCTCTTCTAGGAGGTGTGCTTGAGAACCTTTTTTTTTTTTTTTTTTGAGACAGAGTCTTGCTCTGTTGCCCAGACTGGAGTGCAGTGGCATGATCTCAGCTCACTGCAACCTCTGCCTCCTGGGTTCAAGTGATTCTCCTGCCTCAGACTCCCGAGTAGCTGGGATTACAGGCATGAGCCACCATGCCCGGCCATGAAGCTACTTTCATTACCCTTTTCCCACCTACTTTTCATCAAATAAAACCTGCTCCTAAGTACCTGTTGAAATGGAAAGCATGTCATAAATTCAAAGTAAGGTTTTTATGACAAACAGCTTTCCTTTCTGGGTTTACTAATTTTTTTTTTTCTTTTTGAGACAGGGTCTCACTCTGTCACCCAGGCTGGTGTGCAGTGGAGTGAGCATGACCCACTGCAGCCTCAACCGCCTGAGCACAATTGTTCCTCCCACCTCAGCCTCCTGAGTAGCTGGGACTGCAGGTTTGCACCACCACACCTGGCTATTTTTTGTATTGACAGGGTTTCACCACGTTGCTCAGCCTGGTCTTGAACTCCTGAGCTCAAGCAATCTGCTGGCCTTGGCCTCCCAAAGTGCTGGGATTACAGGCGTGAGCCACCGCACCCGGCCTCTGGGCTTATTTCCATTTTAATAAGCGACCACCTACTCTTTACCCAAGGAGATTTCACACCGCAATGAATGGTATGTGGGTGACATGTGTGGTGGGGCAGAGGGGATGAGAGGCAGGGGCTGTCTGTGTGCTTTCAAGTTACTCTGCAGAGCCATACAGACATGAGGCTTACTGTCACATCCGTCCTGCCTCTCACACGTGGGGTAGCAAAGCTTGCACTCTCACACCCCACGTGTCCACGGTATTATTTCCTTCGAAGAGCACAAAGCACCTCAAAGCCAAGGTCAGCAGAGGCAGAATCTGCAATTCACATTACCCTATGTGTACAGGCCATTTGCAAACACCGAGAAAGGCTCTTTGAAAAATAAATAAGGGCACGCTGTTTCTTCCTAGGAATTAATCGGGAATCTGTACTTAATTCATCAGTTAAACAAATAGAAACCAACTTTCCTTGGAATTCCACATTCAGATGCTGCTGTGATGATGACAACAGCCGAAGAAATAGCCCTCCTCTGGATATACCAGTGGTTCTCAACCAGGGATGATTCTGCCCCCAGGGAACCCATTTTTGGTTGTCATGACTTGGGCGGGATGAGCCTGGCATCTAGGGGATAGAGGCCAGGGATGGTGTGGAACACCCTACAAGGCCCAGGACACTGCCCCTGCCCCAAAGAATGATTGGCTGAAAATGTCAACAGTCCTGCCGCCGAGAAACTCTGGGATATACCAAGACTATCGTGTGAGGCTGAGTAGGTCCTAAGATCTGCGTGAGGGCAGACACGAAGCCAAAGTAGGGAACTGGGCAGGAGCAGCCGTATGCAAGAATGGACAATGGAGAAGTGGCAGAAGTCCCAAGGCAAAAGCATTTGGAGCAAGTGTGACAGCTCAGTGGAGCTGGCTTTGGGAACATCCTTTTGGAACCTGATTCATCAGTACTCATTGCCTGTAAGAATTCAAGTGAACCTACCATCAGGGCTCCCAGAGGCTGGGATGTGTGGTCCTTTAATAAGAGATCATCTGTGCTTCTCCTGATACTCACTAACCATGCAAAGATGAGCAAGAAGGAATTTCTGGAAAAAATATAATAAAGGGACATAAGTCCCCAAAAGGACGAGCAAAGCAAGCCAAGGTAAAATGTTCTTTCCCTGAATGGCGTGAACCCCGGAGGCAGAGCTTGCAGTGAGCCCAGATCGTGCCACTGCACTCCAGCCTGGGCGACAGAGTGAGACTCTGTCTCAAAAAAAAAAAAAAAAAAAAAAAAATTATTCTCTCCCTTTTTCACAGGACACATTGGATGAATTTAGGGCTGCACAGATAGACTAGACGTCTAGGCTGGATGTCTGTCCTGCTCTAAATTTATCAATGTGCTCTGCGAAAAGAGTACACAGGTCTGACCCTTTCAGTCCCGTCTTTATGGCATTTTAGTCCCATCTTTATGGCATTCACGAATCATTGTCCAATGGGACGTTTCCAAAAGCCATGGCTTTACTGCCAAGGAAAAATAAAAAGCAAACTAAAAGGAGATCTCCCAAGCTCTAAAAAGGGGACCACAGAAAACTTCCCACTGAGAAGCCTGGAGAGGGAGGCTTGAGGACATCCAATTCTAAAGCTGGTGTCCAGAGAAAGGTCACTCCTGAGGGTGCCCACTGCTCGAAAAGCTAAGTACTGTGATAAAATGGGACAAAAATCCCTTCCTGGTTAAGGGCTCGTGTTCTGCCTGTGCTGAGGTCTGCAGAGCTAAGGGGGAAGTTTTGGAGCCTAATCAACCCAGTTGCTGCCCTGCAGTCACACTGAGTGAGGCTGTGCGGGTTCTGGTCTCAAAACTGCTCACTGCTGGAAACACCTTCCTCTTCTTTCTCACTGTAAATCTCTCTGGAATTTTCCTTGAACTCAAAGAGGGAGAAATCTCACTTTAACAAATGAAAGCTTTTCTTAAATTGGTTTTCTTCGGTGGAGAGACAAGAGGCAGGCACAGGCCGAGGGCAAAGAGTAGAAACCGAACGACTGAAGTTCAGCCACATCAACCACGGGACAGAAACAAGCCATGGGTGGATCTTAGCAAGCAGGGGAAGAAAGCCTGGAAGGGCTGCAGGATGACCTGAGGGTTAGATCAGCTCCAAGACTCAAGAACTTTTTATTCTCAAGGAGATCAAGCCACAAAGAAGTCTCCTTCGCCCCACCAAGAGCCAGGGGGCAGCACAGCTATTTCTACTCCAGATTTGGCGTGGTGAGAAATATCATTTCCTTTTCTACCACAGAAGGTCTGCCAATGCGTTATAAATGAGCCTTCCACAGCTCTTAGCAAAAGTAGCCCTGGAAATAGACAATCTACTATCAGTCAAATTGGAGAAGATCTTGAACTACTCGCTTTCCAAGATGTTAATGTGGAAAACTACCCCCATCACCATCATCACCACCACCACCACCACCATCATCACCACCACCACCACCACCACCACCTCCTCCTACTGAAAAAGATAATGAAAACCAGAGATTTCTGGATCCTTGGAGAAAGAAAAAGCAGTAGATTCATTCCTAATATGGAATTCCTAATATGGAATTCATTCCTAATATGGAAGAGATTCTTCCTATTATCAATGATCTAACCTTACTCATCACCATGAGCTTGATGGGCAAACGGCTTCAGGTGCCATCTTGGAGCTGAGCAGGGAGCAAGAAAAGGCAAAGAGGCTAAAGGGCTGAGGGGCACCAAGCATGACTGCACGAATGCCAAGTGAATGAGTACAAGATGACTGCAGGCAGCCTCCCACCACTCCTCAGGGATGAGGCAGGCAGGTAATCACCACCGCCATTGGAAGGGCAGCCCCTACAGCAGTCTGTGACAGCAGGCAGGTGTGGTTGTCCATGGCCTCAGAGCTCTAGACCACCCAACAGCACATGGCTGCTAAAAGTAACATTTATACCTTGTGAGCGAAACTGGGCTGGGTGTGCACTATCTCCACCTCCAAAGGTCACCCGCGTCTTTCGCCGACTGAGGCTTTTGTCCTCTGGGATGTGATGGGTACCACACGATGGGTATAGGACACAGATAAAGGGGAAGAGGACATCAGGGGGTGGTCAGACCCAACCAGTCGGCATGTGACTCTTGAACTCCCTGAGACCAGGTGATGTCGGCACCCAAGGGAAAGTGGGGACACAGAGGGGAGAAGGATGTGGCCAGAGATCAAGAGCCCCAATGTATAGCTTTGGCAAACTCAATGCATCTCTCTGTGAAGGTAAGATGGGGATGTGACCATCCACCTTCCCAGGCTGTTGTGAGGATCCAGGGAACTAGCGGGCATGAGGCCCCTCCTCATTGAGGAGGCAGGACAGACATAAGGTACACCCTGTGAAGCAAGCGCCAGCATGTAAAAGGCATGTGATCGATACCTGAGGGATGAATAAACGTTATTAATAAGCTACCTCCCTCTTTCTGATCTCTGGATTCAGGATTGAACTCCTTTGTCATTTTTGATATTCCTACCCATTTGGTCAAACTGTGTCAATGAATGCAATGAACCCAAGATAAATCAGGTGTGGTAAAGATGTTACGAAACATGAATGACGTGGACTCTGGGTGGAATCTGGGATTGCAATGTGTCCCCACTGAAGCCTTGTGTGGCAAACACACTGCTCAATGCTCACAGCCCCTTTCCTTCTGTGATAGGGTGTGGGGGAGACTGAGATGCAATGCAGAAGTTGGCTTCGTGGCTGATTCTTACCTGTGAGAGGTCTCTGGGCATGAGCAATACACGTGTTGGTCTCACCCCTGCCCTTTACCTCGGTGTCTCAGTCGTGTAGAATACAACCCCGTGGTCACAGCTATGGGAATTATGGGAAATATGAGTAGCTCAAAACATTGCCGTTAAAAAGCAAAACCAAACAAAACCCAGAAGAGGAGGAAGGATGCAGAACAAAGAAAGAGTAAAGGAATGTTGCAAGACTGTGGAGAAAGGAAACCTAACGAGGTGGGAGCTATCCCTTACGATGACCGAAGGCAGGATGTGCTTCATCGTAGGGGAACCCTCACTTGTATTTCAAGTCCCAGCGCTGGGGTAAAGTGGAGCGCATAGCAACCACACCGCCACCATCTGCACAGCTCTCCAACTCGTGGTTGCACAGCGTCTTCATTTAAGTTAAATAACCAACAGCAGAGACGGGCTGGCGTGTATCGCTTGGGCTTCCTGGGAGGTAATGCCCATACTAAGGAGCCATCCAGCAAGGGGTCTGGCCATTGGTCTGCCCTTTCTCTGAAGATTAGCATGCTCAGGGAGCGGGCTTCGTGCATGACCAACACAAGCAGGGACACACGGTTAAGGGTTATAAAGTGGGGTTAGTTTGCTCATTTAGTCACCCAAGGTTCTGGAAACGTGCTCACCGAAGACCTGGAAGCCCACTGAAGCCAGTGCATTTTGGTACACAAAGTCTGGAGAATAAGAACGGACAAAGGAGAGGATTTGGAGAATAGTCAGTTCCTGGCCTTGGAAGTCCAGAATCAGGAATGGACACGTAAAGAATGCTACAAACCCACGAGAGCCGATGCAGAAACACCTCCCGGACACATTGCTAAGTGAAAGATGCAAGGGTGTGTAACACGGCACAACCTCATCTGTGTATATGTTTACACACACAGCAACTTTCTGGAAGGCTACAGAAAAGATCATGAAGAGGAGGACCAGTAGTTGGGGAGATACCTTTTCATTTATGCCCTTCTCTACCACTTAACTGTTCATTTCACCAGATAGAGAGAACATGTTAATAGTAATTTTTTAAAGGGATTGGGACCCCTTTCACCTCCTGCCAACTTCATACAGTCTTTGGTTTCTCTGACAAACTTAAAACAGTACTCAGCTCACCTACTGCACTGCAGCATTATCTCAGAAAGGGAAAACTGTTCTGGAGGAAGGCCGATTCCGTTGATGAGTTTGCTGATAGACAGAGGCCAAAAGCCACACATTAAATGAGGGGATTCCTTAGGTGTGACAGCCACGTGTGTATGAGGGTGAAGGTTCTGGCTTATTGCGGGCTGTCATCTACAGAATAAAAACATGTACTCCATTTGGCCTTTATGTTAATGGCCAGATTTAGAGGATTTGAAGCTCTTTTTCCAAGAAAAGTTGTAATAGCCATAGTTCTTGGAAACCTTCACTGCCAACAATGGAAACCTGTCAATTCATATCATTTGATGTACACAGGGTCTGTATTTATGCCATCACTCATCACTGAAGCTCCCGAGGCTTGCAACAGCCATGCTTATTTATATTGATTATTAGTTTAAATGTCAATTTCTTCCGATTTCTCTGCTAAGCAGAAAAGTATTTGAGAGAGTAATGATTAAAGAATAGGAAAAACTGCTTTTGCTTCTAATTAGCCAAGTAAAAGGTGCTGTCTTAGACTAGTGTCGAGGCTTAAATCAAACCTAGATACAGCATGATGTGACTTCCGTAGTCTCCAAAGGCTGGTTAGTGTTTGTATGTTGCCGACAAACCCTCCTATTTTGAGATCTCGATTTTAATTGGCATCATTGTTACTGGCCCAACAGAAAGGCCAAGAGAATGAAGCTGCCTGTCACCCTAGAGAACTGATGAGACGTGGCCAAGGCTGCCTATGGTATCTGATCTGTGACACAGCCATGCCGGGGACCCTCCCTCCTCCTTTCACCTGCAGAGCCCCTGCACTATATACCTAGCTTGCTGGAGTCATTTTTAAAAGTACACAGTACCGGGGGATGTCCTTATGTTCAGGAAATACACATGGAATTACCTAGGTGTAAAGAAGCATTAACTCTGCAACTTACTCTCAAATGGTTCAGAAAAAAATAAGTATGTATTAAGGTTGTTACAAAAGTAATGGCAAAAAGAATGGAAAGTAACGGCAAAAACGGCAATTACTTTTGCTCCAACCTAACAGATGTGTCTGTACCTATACACAGAGAGATATATAGAAAAAGAATGATACCGAGGTCAGCCTGTAATCACAGCACTTTGGGAGGCCGAGGCAGGTGGATCACTTGAGGTCAGGAGTTTGAGATCAGCCTGGCCAACATGGCAAAACCAGACTCTACTAAAAATATAAAAAAAATCAGCCAGGCATGGTGGCAGGTGCCTGTAATCCCAGCGACTCAGGAGGCTGAGGCAGGAGAACTGCTTGAACCTGGGAGGTGGAGACTGCAGTGAGCTGAGATCGTGCCACTGCACTCCAGCCTGGGTGATAGAGCAAAACTCCATCTCAAAAAAAAAAAAAAAAAAAAGAATATAACATGAACATGCTAAAACATTACCATCGAGGAACATGGGTAAAGGAATGCAAAAGTTCTTTAAATTACTTTCCTGGCCCCTTCTGCAAGTCTGACATTGGAAATTATTTCAAAATAAAATAAAATAAAATAAAGGATCCTTGCACCAGCTTCGATAATTAAATGATCATCAAACTCTCTACACAAGCTAATGGCACTGTGAAATGAAGGACTTTGTGGTGACTGGGAAAAGGAACCCTGATTGTGTGTTCTCGCTGCAGGGATGTCTTCAATGTTCTTATTCTCTTTGGCTCTGGCTGTGGGTCATTGGATGACAATGTCCTGAAGAAAGTTCTATTTTTTTTCTGCCTTTTTAAAAAAAAGAATACTTACAGTAATTTCACAAAAAAATGGCCATCTGTGAAAGGCCTATTTCCAACGTGCTCTGCCGGCCCACTCTGGAATACGTTTCTTGTGTTAACATTATAGATTAATTTCTCCCTCCCTAATAACCATTTAAATATAGTGAATTATTCTGGCTTGCCTATGAACTAGCTATTCTGCTCCTTGGTGCCAATGGCTAGAACTAAAAAAAGAAAAATCAATTAACTTTATGCTCCTGGTATTTGTATAAACTGCTACTGATCACAGGCAAGATGAGTGGAAATTTGAAGGCTGTTCTGGGCCATTTCATTCACCTTAATTATAAATCAGAATCAAAGGCTACAAAATCCAAAGCGATGGTGGATCAGAATCCTGGAGCTTTTATTTTTCTGGCAAAGCAGAAAGCGCTTTCCTTCCCTCGGTCAGCCTTCTGGTTGCTGGGCCAAATCCCTCCTCCCCATGGTGCCTCTACGCTCACCTGAAGCTGAGAGGCAGGGTGGACACCCACTGCTCCCTCAGTCACTGAAGATTACCCTTTCCAGAGGTGACATCTGATTTAAACGTAAATTTCTTCTTACATAGATTCTTCTGAACATTATGGATCTTTCTTTCTTTTTTTTTGAGACGGAGTTTCATTCTTGTCACCCAGGCTGTAGTGCAATGACGCAACCTTGGCTTACTGCAACCTCCACCTCCCAGGTTCAAGTGATTCTCCTGTCTCAGCCTCCCGAGTAGCTGGGACTACAGGTGCCCACCACCACGCCCGGCTAATTTTTTGTATTTTTAGTAGACAAGGGGTTTCACTGTGTCAACCAGGATGGTCTCGATCTCCTGCCCTCGTGATCCACCCACCTCGGCCTCCCAAAGTGCTGGGATTACAGATGCCCAGCTAATTTTTGTATTTTTAGTAGAGATGGGGTTTCACCACGTTGGCCAGGTTGGTCTCGAACTCCTGACCTCAGGAGATCCACCGGCCTCGGCCTTCCAAAATGCTGGGGTTACAGGCGTGAGCCACCAGGCCTAGCCTACAGGCCTCTTTTTGATGACTTGGGTTTGTTGTTGAGAATATCAGGCTGAGCTGACGGTCCTCCCTGAGCTGACGGCCCCCACTGAGCTGACGGCCCTCCCTGAGCTGACGGTCCTCCCTGAGCTGACGGCCCTCACGCCCTGGGAGCAGAGGATGTTTGCCATTGTGCTTCCTTGAAGAGAAACCAGCTGGCTTTGTGTTTTGCTCATAAAGAGGAAGAGCTAGTTATTGGCTGCCTGTGTCCAGGGCTCACAGCCCTGCTGTCTGCGGTTGTCTTTGCTTTCGTTTTTACAAAATAATCCCTGCAAAGTGATTGTCCCATCTTCCAGAAAATCATCATCTTCATGGTGGCACATGGTAGCTTTTTAGGGACAGACATGGCTCTGTCCAGGACTGGACTCCCCCACTGTTGATTACCACAGGGGCAGGTTCTTCCTTCACATCTGAGCCTCCAGGCTTGCCACTGTCAGGAGAGATGACCACCACCATGGGACACTGCCACCACCCGGGGAGTCAGCCACCATCAGGGGAGACGGCCGCCGCCAGGGGAGGTGGCCACTGCTAAGGGAGGTGGCCACTGTTCCACACACCTGACACTGGTCCCTCTCCTCTTTCTGTTCTCCTTTACGTGTGACCTTATACAGAATCCAGCCCACAGCTGTACTGCAGATGTGGACCTTAATGTCGCCGTGAGATGGAAAGTCCTGTGCAAACCTCCTGACAGACCATGGCATTGTGAGATGCTTTTTGTGGTGGGATCGCATTTTGCGTAGCACTGCGGACTAAAGGTTAATTTTAGTCAAGTCACCCTGGCAGTCAGGAAGAGGATTAAGACAGCACACTAGAGGAACCATGATTCCCTGATAAGCTCTGTAGGCTGTCCAGCGATGGAATACTTCTACTCTCCTTAGAGAAGTCAAGTGATTCTGGAAGACTCTTTCATTGGAGGTTCAAAAAATGTAAAAATTAGTAAAACAACGATGAAAGACTCCTGATCCTACAAGCTCAATCTTATCTGTAGAAGCAGTTTGCAAATAACTGTGAGAACTTCAAGTTCCGCTACTGGCATTTGGTAATAAGCAAAGGTTTAATTCCATGGGAGCCAGAAGCAGTACCGCACGTGAAAACAGCTACCTGTCCTTAAGCCTGCAAGTCTCAGGGAAGTTGATTCACCAGCGTTTGCTAAAAAACCATCAGGCAGTCTTCACCAAGACAGAAAAGGCTGGTCAGCCAGGGTCATAAGAACTGCTGAGAGGCGAGAGCCACTCAGAAATGGGCTCGCAGTGAGAGCTGCTGGCTGCGTGACGTTTGCCTGATCATTTCTCTGGTAGCACTATTTAGGCTTGCATTGCTACGTCTCTCTTTGAAATAACAAAATGACCCGTCAGAGAATGCTCAGTTCTGTAAACACGTTTCACTTTTCAGTTAGCTCTGGGTCAGGGAACCATAGTACATTTTTCACCAAGGAAGCTGGAAAACCACATCCCAGAATAACTTTTCTACGCTGCTAGTTCTCTCCTGCTGCTTTGTATGAACCATGGCGTGTTGTGCAGCTTCAACTCTGGTTGCTTGTTGCAGTTCTAAATGTCCTCTCCAGCCACTGGAATGACTCTTGGAGTGGTGTCTCTGCTCCAGCGTGTCATCACTGGACAGAGTGAAGTCCTCAGAGACCGCTGAAGGTGGTGGTGCCAGCCCTTGCATGACATGCTGCGATGAGCCTCACTTGGCTGGCACGGTGCAAGGACTAGAGGAAACAGCTCTCAAGAGACACACTGCTGCCCTTCCAGGAACCAGAGCTTGCCCCACTTATCTCTCTGCCCTTGACACTCTCTGCTTTTGGACAGTGTCTGTGGGTCCCCCTGCAGCCACCTGCTTCTATCTTCATTGTCGTTGTTCCCTCTGTGGGCCCATTTCCTCTCCGTCTGTATTCTTTCTACCTTCTTCCTCTTTTGTGAACAGGTTTTCCAGCAGAACACGGGCTTCTGCCTGAGAAATCTCTTCCTTCTTTCTGGCCAGAGCTCTCACCAGGTAGGGCCTTTCACATGAAATCTCCAGTTTTGGGGCCTGGGTCCACAATTTCCGCCTCCATTTGAGTTCAGGGGCTATTTCTTCATAGCCAGGGGCAATTTATCTTTCCTTCTTAATTTTAACCAGCATTCAGTTAAACAACAAAAACAAAAAACCCAGCAAACAGTAGCGCTCCAGGAATAAAATATAAATAAACACTGCTTCTAACTCAGCTGCCTGCCGTGGGTACAACTTTGCTCCCAGTGATTTCCACGACCACAGGGAACAACTCACATTCTTGCCTGCTGGAGCCAAGTCGCCCTCGTCTTCCCTATGTCTGAGCTTAGGGCCGAGTACCACAGAATGTGGGAGACTATGCGAATAAACACTCTCTTCTGCCATAAGGTGGGAATAAACAGAAAAAGACATGTTTTATGGTTGGTTTTGCTGCAACTCATCTCTTTCTGGAAAGTGACTGACAAGTAATTGGATTTTGCTCAACCCTCAAGGCAGGGTCAGTATGCATCGCTACGTTGTTCCTATGAAGAAACTAAGCTGTGTTCAAGATGCTATTGCATAACCTTCATGGTTTAATTTAAGACGACAAATAAATATTAAAGGTAAAAGAGGAAAAAAAAATCCCTAACAGAATTTTCTACTGAGGCCACCTGCAGCATCATTAATCACTCTCCACACCCCTCTAAAACCTTCAGACCAGGTTTTGTATGTTGAGGGGCAGGAGCCCGTGAGAGCCCCCTGAAATCAGTGTGCAGGGCTGGCGAAAGAAAAGGTGGGGGTGGCAGATACAGAAGGGCCTTATTTGAAACGATGATTCAGGAGGAAGTCAACTGACCTGATTAATTTTAGTTTTTCTTCAGTGTGTGCTAAAAATATCATAGAAAAAGAAAATCCAGTGGGCTCACCAACAGCAGTTTTATTCTTGGGGTAGAGGACACAGAGGCACACATGGTGAGGAAGTTGCTGCTCTAAGAATAAGGCTGTGTGCCACCCAGTTGGCAACTCTGCCACCCGAGGCGGGTCCCCTGGCCTGCTCATGGGGCACCTGTCAGAGGAGATAGATTTGAACAAAACCAACACGGCAATGCTTCTGAAACTGACTGTGGCATAAAGCAGCTCTCTGCAGTCTCCGTGCAGAGGCACCATGTGAGCTGCCTGACGCTGGCCAGGATGGTGGCAGAGCTGGAAGGTACAGTCTGCCCAGCCCTTAGAAACAGGACTCCCCTGGAGGCTCGGCAAAGTGGCAGGTGGTGAGTGAGGAGGCTGACATCTTAAAGGCTCTCAGTTTACTTCGAGAGATATAAGCATGAAAAGCACTGGCTGGTCTCAGTCAATAACTAGGGCCGCTGCATCAGCGCCAGGGCAGTCGCTGAGATGGAGCGATGGTGCAGTGGGTGAGGACACAGACTCATCCTGGTTCCACCACCTATCCGCTGTGTGCTCCCTGGCAAGTTACTCAGCTTCTCTGTGCCCTCCACTGCAAACTGGGGACCACAGTACCCATCTCACAGGGCTGTTGGGATGATTAAGTGAACTAATATTTGTAAGGCACTAAGAACAGGGCCTGGCACACAGTGTTCAAATAAATGAAAAAAAAAAAAGGGAATCAAACAGGGAGAGTGTGAAAAAAGCTGACAACATCAGAATTGGCGGCTGACACTCACTCCCTGCAGTGGAGACAGTGGTGGAAGAGGGGGCGGGGCCCAGGCCCTGCCTACGAGCTGGCTAGGATGGGGTTGTGCTTCAGGGCTCCCGTCGGTGCCAGGCAAATCCAGGAAAGCTGGAGACAGACACGAAGCCTGAGTCCAGCTGAGGACTGAAGGCTATGAATATAGCCCTGCTGGGTGCGAGTCTACAAAGTCCAGACCCGAAGCAGAGCTGCCCTCACTCCCTAATTGTGCGGGGGTGCTCTGTAGCTGCCCAGCTGGAGGGCTAAGTGTGCACAGGGTTCCCCTCCCTGCCTTATTTGTCCTTACTCTCTGAAGGCAGCAGGAATCCTGGCTGCTGAGGCCACAGGACTGAGGACAAGGCTAAAACCTGGCCGGTTTCCTCACCCTGTACAAGCCAGGGGCCACCGGCCTCCTCTCTCCAAGAAAAGAGGTGAGTGGGATACTCCCAGAAGTTGGGGACATGGGGCTCAGAAAACAGAATGCTTTTCTGGACTCACCACTTTGGGCTTGAATGGTGGCTGGATCTCCCTGTTCTCTAGTTTTTCCCAGTCGATCCTCCGGAAGAAGGCATGTTCTCTCACGTCCCTCTCCCCCTCAGGCCCACAGCCCAGCCGCTTGGCTGGGTGTTTGGTCATCAGCTAGAAAGGAAAAGGAGAACAAGAGAACAATGGATGTCAAGTGCTTCCCAGAGACAGCGCTTTCCATTTGCCTAGTTCTGCCTATAGCCCTGACTTTGTGGGTGCCTGGACAGCATCGCAGAGAGCCGACCAAGACACTCAGTGGCTTGTACTGAGTGAAGCCAACTCACAAAAATGACGTTGGCAAGTGCAGCCCTTCCTATGGTGGTTTTCGAGATAAGAGAACAGGGAAGCAATCTGAACCCATGGCCAAATGGAGTAAGAAGAATTTAAACAGACATCTCACACGTTATCTGTTTTGGAGACGCCATGCTATACATGTAGCTGGTAATAAAAAAAAAGCACGCAATCACTAAATATTGTGTGTGCTGAAAGCATCACAGTCTAGCATCACAGAGAATGCCATAATAAGCATCATAGTGGTGACTAGTTAATTCCGACTTGCCTATTGCAGGACACAGAGACAAACAATGGCTATGAGCTCTTTGAAGGCAGACGCCAGTTCCTCCCGACCTCAGTATCTCTCCCAAGTGCCTTGCTCTTGGATGACACGTGACAAATGCCTCACAAATGATCACACTCACCAGATACTGTTAAGGGTATATTGTACTCCATCTTACTAAGCCTGAAAATAGCTTTGTGATCTAACTCTTGGTCATTCAAAACTAGACAGACAAGTCATGATCAGCAACTCTATTCCTAGAGCATTTCCTCAACCAAAGTGTGTGCATATCTTCACCAAAACACACGCCCCAGAAGGTTCACAGCAGTTCTGCTTGTAACAGCCTCAAACCAAAGCAAGAACCATCCAAATACCCAGCAGAAGTAGAATGGATAAGGAAACGATGGTGTGTTCACACGGCGGAACACTGCACAGCAGTATGACAGGAGGAGCTATAACCCCACACAACAACGCAGACAAAATCCTCAATCACGATATTGAGTGAAAGCAGCCAGGCCAGGAGCAACACTACAAGGTTCAGTTTGTGCAGAGTTCAAAACAGGCCAAGATTAATCCATGCTGTCCAAACTTGGGGGGCAGGGGGGCAGGTTATCTTGGGGCGGGGTAGTCACTGTAGATGGGACAGGACGGGGCTTCCAGGGTGGTGGAAACACGGTTTCCTGAGCTGGGTGCAATTATATGGGTGGATTCATTTTGTGAAGATGCATTTATCAGCGTATTGATGATTTGTGCCATTGCTGTATGTATGCTATAGCTCAAGAAAAGTGCAGTAAACAAATAACTAACTAAGTCACACCAAGTGAGACAGGTGATGAGAGCACACACTTTCTAAGGGCCTCTGATGACATCTGGTAGTCCCCACCACAATTTTATGAAATGGATGAGAATGAAAAGTGCAGTACGGTCATTAGGTGAGTGGGCCAGAGTCCCAGGAAGTATTGGGATTCCAATCCATTCTCCCAGCCTTCACTTTCCCCACTGTGCCCTGCGTGACACCAAGCCCCAACCGTCAACGGCCAAAATGCAGTAGTGTGGGTTTGTGGTATTTCTGCCATCTCTCTTAGAAGTGCGGGGAAAGTATTTCTCCTACCAAAGCTCTTGGTCTATGATCACAAAAGGTATCCAAATCGACTTACTCCTTTGCAGATGGAAACAGCCTCCTTGGACAAGGATTTTGGATAGGAAACGTTGTGCTCCATGATAGACTGAAATAGCTCGTCTTCATCTTCACCATCAAATGGAGGCTGTTGCGGAAAAAAAGAAAGATGGGAAGGTATTTAGGCAGAGTAATTCATTCACATGGTACCTGAAGAGCCAATTCAGCACCAAGGAACAGACCAGGTTTCTCAGCCCCCGCAGGCTGCACAGTTAGCTCAGTGAACTTGAGGGCTTATTTGATTATCTTTAATGAGGTTGACGGTTGTGTGTTTTTCCTTTTTTCCCCTCTGTCTCGTTAATTATCTTGCCCTGGGCAACCCAAACAATCTTCAGGGAAAGTGTTTTTGAGTAATGTTTTTAATGATTTGCAAATAAACTATGATTAATCCATTAATATTGTAAGTATGTGCTAAAAATCTAATTATGATCAAGTTAGGTTATAGGCGGCTTTGTAGTCAGAAGGTAGGGGTGGCCGGTAGAAAATGCCAACACTTTCATTTGGAGTGAAGGGGACTTGAGAACATGGCCTAGGAGGATGCCCCCAGTAATTCACACCAGGCCTCTGACCCAACAAGGAGCTGCTCTGCTGGGCGGGGGGCCTCCCACCTGCACAGCGGCAGTGATGGGACCTCAGCTTCCATTGGACGACTCCTCCCTCGTCCACTTTGACTGGGTTTACAGCTACCAGGCTGAGAGAGGAAGGCATGCTGGCCCTGTGGGAGCTCATGGCTTTAGAGTCAGGTGGATTTGGACCAGAATTCGAGCTCTACTAACTTCCCAGCTGGGTGTCCATAGGCAAATGACTTCGTTCTTTAAAACACAGTTCTCCAACTGGTAAGGTGGAGTTTCTGGGAGTAAAGTGCCTTGTATTTTGTGGTATCCCCGATAAGCGCCCAATGAAGGCAACTTAGTGGTGCTATTATTGAAGGCAGAGCAACTCTCTTGGGAAGGGCCTTGAGAATCTTCTAGGAAGAAAGGCTGAGCTCACGATGCCCTTTGAACTTTTTCCTCCAGCATGTCTGTAGTCCTGAGGGATCCATTACTTCCCTGTCACTCTGGCGGGATGGCACAGGAGGAAAGCGTTCATGGGAAATTCCGTAATGCTCCCCTTTGGCTCTGTAACCTTGAGCTTAGCATAAGGCAGAGCAGGGCCCAGCGCTGCTCTTGTTTAATCTCGAGATGTTCCCTTCTTGTGGGAAAGAGGAGTCAATCACTGGCTGACATGGGCAGGTCACACAGTGACAGTGTTTGGCTTAATTTTGAACTGAGTCCTGGATCACAGGTAACTGTGCAGTAGTCAGAAGGATGCCCTTCTTATCAAACATTTTCTCCCAAGTCAGAGGCAGCCACTGAGCCAAGCAGATCCCTCCCCTCAACCACCACCCACAAAATCACCTCAACCTGTTCATCCAGCACCCGAGACCTGACCTCAGTCTCCTGCCCAGTCCTGAACGGGAGCCACGTGCCCCGAGGGAAAGATGCCAAGTCTATAAAGAGCCCCAGTGGGAGGACGGAGAGGGGCCTGGGTGTCTGGTACCACTCAACATTTTTTTGGTCTGGAAATACAAATGGGCCTCTTTTTCTGTTGTAAATGCCTGGTGTAAAGAAGGTTTAATTTAGCTGAAGCTGCAGGTGAGTGAAGAGAGCTAAAATGAGCCTGCCTGTGAGGGACTCAGAGCAGGGCAGGGGCAGCTGGCCACAGCGACTTCCACCAGTAGCAATAACATGGAGACTGGGAGGCCCCCAGGGCAGCTTGGAGGGGCACCCACCAGGGGGTGCAGGCTGCCGACAGCCACCTGTGTCAGCAGGGACAGCTACCCGTGCCAGCAGGGGGACAGGTAGCTTCCATCTGTAGAGGGCAGGGCAGGCAGGCAGTGGTGGGGGAGAGCTGTGAAGGAGCTACAGTGCAGGTTGGCCCTGTGTCCGCCCCACCGTATCTTCCCTGCCCAACAGCACGCAGCCTGCTTCTTCTGGACACCTATTATAGGTCACCCATGACATTTTCCCTCATCAGTGATCCATAAGCCTGGCTGAGTTTTGGCGAAGGAGGTTTTTGTAACTAAAACAAATGTAGTGGCTGGGCGTGGTGGCTCACGCCTCTAATCCCAGCACTTTGGGAGGCCAAGGTGGGTGGATTACCTGAGGTCAGGAGTTCAAGACCAGCCTGGCCAAGATGGCGAGACTTCATCTCTACTAAAACCACAAAAAGTTAGCCGACTGTGGTAGCACACGCCTGTAGTCCCAGCTCCTTGGGAGACTGAGGCATGAGAATCACTTGAACCCAGGAGGCAGAAGTTACAGTGAGCTTAGACTGCACTGCTGTAATCTAGCCTGAGAGACAGAGCAAGACTGTTTCCAAAACAAAAACATGGCGTGGTTTCTGCTCAGGGCTCCTGAACTGGCTGTGTGACACTCTGCAATGCAAATGTGCCCTGGCAGGGAACGGGACAGAGACTCTGCTTCCAGGTCACTGATTGGCACCTCACCACATGGCCCAGGAGGGCCTCTGGTCAGGGCCAGACACATACTTTCCAAGTCTTAGTGCAAAATGAAAATGGGAGTCCCTCATTTCAAAACTATGAAGAATTTCCAGATGGCGATAGCATAGCACCAAACCAAATGCAAAGCACTGTGCGACCGTGTAGGCTGCATGCCCCCGAAGCGGGCTAAATGGGGTGCACCTTGTTGGGCAGCGACAAAGGTGCCAGCAAAATTCAACCAGCCTCTCTGGAGGTGCTTGAATCTTAGCTGCAGGAATGCTGCAGGGGCCAAGTCACAGACAATGCAAACCAAAGGCTTAAGAGAAACGGTCTCTAAGAAACACAGGCGGAGCTTCCCCAAGAATCTGGCTTGAGTAGGCAGTGAGAAGCTTCTTCTCATTTGAAGACGATTAGATCAATGCACCTGCAGCCACCCACCTCCAAGTGTGGAAGGCCAGAAATTGTTTGGGGAACATTCTGTGCAGGGCACTGGCCTACCACATCTACTTAATTGTCTCCTGGCAAGGGAACCAGCTTTGCCAGGTGAGCTGTCCCCACATATGCTCATTTCTGAAGGCGAATGGCTGTATCAGGGATTCGATTCTATAGACCAAAGGAGGACTTTTACTGTCAAGTCTTCTTTGGGTCCCACTGAAGGCTGGATACGGACACTCCCCAAAGAATATTCCTCAGAACATTAATCCTACAGCATCCTCCTAGGTCCAAGTTTGCATCCTATACCCCTCTCTGGCAATTCGCTTTAACATTTAAATTGTAAAGGCCCTGAGAAGTCCTGCAGTGGACAAAGCTGTTTAACTCAAGGTGAATTCTTAGTCCAGGGCTGGAAGGATCCTCAGAGGCCTCTTAGGCTTGTGTGGTGGAATAAGATGCTTAAGCTATAACAAAGCCATGAGACCAAACGCTCCTGTGACAGAGCCTGTGCATTCCAGCCTTGATGTGGCCCCAAGGATTAGGGATTCTCCGTCACCACACCCCAGGGAGGGGACATATCTCTGTCC
The DNA here is from genome assembly GCF_002776525.5 of Piliocolobus tephrosceles. NCBI lineage: Eukaryota > Metazoa > Chordata > Mammalia > Primates > Cercopithecidae > Piliocolobus > Piliocolobus tephrosceles. The sequence goes on along the minus strand of NC_045449.1, from coordinate 60,455,173 downwards.
CTCACGTTTTTCACTGCTGTGAGTCTATGTTGTCCAATAAGGCGGGAGCATTGTGGGCATGAGGGGAGGAGCAGCGAACGTGACCACAGTGGTGTTCACTTCTCGGCCCCTCTCTGCACGACAGGCGCTGTGCAGAGAGCTTGGGTGGCACTGCTCACTCAGGCCGCACATCAGTCTCAGGACCCAGGTGCTAACCCAGACATCCCGAATTTGGAGCCTGGGGCTCTTAGCCATTATGAGCAATTCTGCCTGCCCTGCTGTGAAGGGTGACATCCAGCAGTGCTCCTGGTAGGGGTGAAGTCAGGCGGGGGGGGGGGGGGGCGAGGTACTCGGCTACAGGCCCACCCAGCATGTAAAGAGAACTCTGATGAGGGCAAGGGTGTTGGGGTAAATTTTAGAAGGCTGATTCACAGCCTACACAATGTGCAGTGATGAGTTCTGAAAATGAAGAGGTGGGGCAGCCCCGGGAGCCTGAGATGTTTCAAGTCATCCCGTAGAGAGTGACCGGCCTCTGGGCTAGAGACCTGGCATGGTTTCCCAGCTCTAATGAATTGATGGGAATCAGGCTGGCTCCCTCCTTCCCAGCTGCTGGCCGATGCAGCTTCTGTGCTTCCCCAAATTCCTGCTGGTTGAAGATGGCATGAACCTGAAGAAGGTAAAAGAGGGCTGTTCTTGGGTGTAGGGAAGAGGAGTAGTTAAGTGCCTTCTCCCAGCTTTGGAATACCATCAAATCAAAGGCATCCTTTTTCCTAATCTGTTTCCTCTGTTGCAAAGATAGAGACTATTTTTTTTAATTGTGATAAAATGTATATAACACAGGCTGGGTGTGGTGGCTCACGCCTATAATCCCAGCACTTTGGGAGGTCAAGGCGCGCAGATCACAAGGTCAAGAGTTTGAGAACAGCCTGGCCAACATGGTGACCCGTCTCTACTAAAAATAAAAAAATTAGCTGGGCATGGTAGAGGGTGCCTGTAGTCCCTGTTACTTGGGAGACTGAGGCAGGGGAATCACTTGAACCCAGGAGGCGGAGGTTGCAGTGAGCCGAGATTGCACCACTGCACTCCAGCCTGGGCGACAGAGTGAGACTGTCTCACAAAAACAACCAACCAACCAAACAAAACCATATATGTGTGTGTGTGTGTGTGTGTGTGTGTGTGTGTGTGTGTGTACGTATTATATAACACAAAATTTACCATCTTAACCACTTTTAAGTGCACTGCACTGAGGTATTAAGTACGTTCATGTTGTTCCATAACCATCACCACTGGCCATCTCCAGAACTTTTCCATCTTCCCAACTGACACTCCACTCACAAAACAGACTCCCCATTCTCCTGTCCCCTCAGCCCCTGGCAGCCACCATTCGGCTTTCTGTCGCTATGATTTGACTACTCTAGGCATCTCATATAAGTGGGGTGATACATGTCCCTGTGACTGGCTTACTTCAAAATGTAGACTATTGGTATCTTTTTTTTTTTTTTTTTTTAATTTTTAAACTAATTTTTTTTTTTTTATTATTATACTTTAAGTTCCAGGGTACATGTGCATAACGTGCAGGTTTGTTACATATGTATATATGTGCCATGTTGGTGTGCTGCACCCATCAACTCGTCAGCACCCATCAATTCATCATTTATATCAGGTATAACTCCCCAATGCAATCCCTCCCCCCTCCCCCCTCCCCATGATAGGCCCCATTGTGTGATGTTCCCCTTCCCGAGTCCAAGTGAGCTCATTGTTCAGTTCCCACCTATGAGTGAGAACATGCGGTGTTTGGTTTTCTCTTCTCGTGATAGTTTGCTAAGAATGATGGTTTCCAGCTGCATCCATGTCCCTACAAAGGATGCAAACTCATCTTAACTGTGCCTTCGGGGATCAGTAAGGATAGGCTGGGTCCTGCTGTGGAAACGAATAACTGAGACCATCTCCAAAGCATAAGACAACACGTTTCACTTCCTGCTTATGCTACCTGTACACTGGGGGTCAGAGAGGTCTCTGCTGTTGCACTCAGGGACCCACTGGGATGGAGCGGCCACCATCACGGTCTTGCTGCAGCAAAGGTTGGTGCAACAGCTCTTCAGTGTCTTGTACCTGCGCTTCCAGCCCCACCCTGGAGTACTTCCCCTCTGATCTCATTGGCCAGTGCTGGTCATATGCTGCTCCCCGACACCCCACAAATACACAGGAAAGGAAGTACAATTCTACTGTGACAGGAGGGAGGAAGACGAGGAGTACCTGGTGAATAGCAATAATGACCAGCACATTCAGAAAAGCTCCCTGGAGCCCGTTTTATATTTTTATATTTTTGGTTTTTTTTTTTTGAGATGGAGTCTCACTCTGTTGCCCAGGCTGGAGTGCAGTGGTGCAATCTCAGCTCACTGAAACCTCTGCCTCCCAGGTTCAAGTGATTCTCCTGCCTCAGCCTCCCAAGTGGCTGGGATTATAGGTGCACGTCACCACACCCAGCAAATTTTTTGTGTTTTTAGTAGAGATGGGGTTTCACCATCTTGGCTAGGCTGGTCTTGAACTCCTGACCTCAAGTGATCTGCCTGCCTTGGCCTCCCAAAGTGCTGGGATTACAGGTGTGCACCACCACACCTAGCTTGAAGCCCTGTTTTAAATGAAAATTATGTAATATGGTGGGGAGGGGAAGTCTACAAAAAGAAGCATCCCCATTCCCTTTACCTGGACACAAAAATCGCTCTCATTTTTACATAGGTTCTTATGCTTCCTTATATTATTTTCTTTTTTCTTTCTTTCTTTTTTTTTTCAGATGGAGTCTTGCTCTGTCACCCAGGCTAGAGTGCAGTGGTGCAATCTTGGCTCACTGCATGCAACCTTATGCCTCCCAAGTTCAAGAGATTCTCCCGCCTCAGCCTCCTGAGTAGTTGGGATTACAGGCGTGCACCACCACGCCCAACTAATTTTTGTAGTGTTAGTAGAGACAGGGTTTCACCATCTTGGCCAGGCTGGTCTACAAACTCCTGACCTCGTGATCGACCCACCTTGGCCTCCCAAAGTGCTGGGACTACAGACGTGAACCACCGTGCCCAGCATCTCATATTATTTTCAAATTATGATGCATAATTTGGAGTTTTTTTTGTTTTTCACTGACTGTTGCAAATACATTTTCTTTGTTGCCACCAGTGTTCCCATGAGCTGAACGCCACTGAGGTGATGCATCATCAGGACAGATCCACTGGTCCACAGCACATTTACAATTGCTTGCAGCATGTACCTTCATCACTAACGCTACTAGAGACACCTGTGCATCTCATTGTTTTCTTCTCTGACTCACATCCCCATAATAACTTCCCAGGTGTGGCATCCTGTAGCCTAAAAAATGTGAACACATTTACAGCCTTTGTTAAGTCTCTCTAGGTTTAAGTGTCCCTGGAGCATGTGACAGGTAATCACTCGCTCTCAGGCCCTGGTGTTGAAGGCAAGGGAATGGTGAAAAGTTATTAATTCTATTCCTTTTCCTTTCCAGTACTGCCAGCCACTTAGCCTGGGGACCATGGGTGTAACATGTCACTGAGGTGCTTCAGTACATGACCATTTTGGATGCCTTCTCTTGCCTCTTTCCCCCATTCCCATGGTTTTTAATTTCTACAAATCTGGACTCAATGTTCCAAGCTAAGCTACCTGCTGAAAAGTCTTGGGTTGGTGTAAACATTTTCTGAATGGGTTCTATCCCCTCTCGCCCAGCTCCTTCCCACTTTAACAATATGTGATTTGTGAGTTTTAAACCAACACATGAGGAATGATGGTTCAGATTTTGCAAAAAACTATTTCTAATCACAGGTGTGAGCCACCTCACTGCACTGGTGCATCTTAGCTAGGAAGTGGTCATGGAGGCCACGCTTATTTGCAAATTACAGAAACCTGGGCTGGGGGCTGGACATGCTCCCCTGGACAATTCAGGCCGAAGCTCTGAGATGAAGTGGCGATTACTGATTCACTAGGAGTGAAGTCAAAGTATAAATAACCCAGGGAGAAAAGGGCATAAGGAGAGGGCTGGTCCCTTTATGACGATCACCGAGAACACTTCCAGGCGCAAGATGCTCATTAGAGTGCTGGGTAAACACTATTTATGCCCCAAAAGTGTTCGTATTTGTCAAACAGTCCAGGAACTGAATAAAGACTCAGGCTGTTTATTCTTAACTGCCCCCTTGGCTGCTGACAATAAATAAAGCAAATGAGAAGAAAATGGCAATAAACTATTTTTTTTCCTGCTCATCTTCAGTCCTCTGCAATTAAAGAGGACAAACTTAGACCAAAACCCTGTCAACAACTTTATCATTAATCTTACTTTTCAGTAACAACGTCTATACCCTTTGCTGGGTCTCTGGGATTGCTGAAGCTTGGAGGGGCTGTGGATAATACTGGGCAGGGCCTTCATTATCCTTTCTGAGCTGAGTCGCAGCCTAGGAATACGTTTAAATTTGCATTGAGTCAGAGAGAAAGATGAAGGGCTTTGAATGAAAACACTGTGTTTGCGGCAGGTGAGGTGGAGATTTAGAGGAACAAAGGCTGTTGTTATCTGTGCCTGTCATTGCACCAGAGTGTGGGATGCGTTTAAGGAGTCTTTTTCTTTTTTTTTTTTTTGAAGACAGGGTCTCGCTCTCTCACCCAGGCTGGAGTGCAGTGGTGTGATCAAGGCTCACTGCCAGCCTTGACCCCAGGGCTCAACCAATCCTCCCACCTCAGCCTCCTGAGTAGCTGGGACTACAGGCACTTGCCACCACACCCAGCTAATTTTTGTATATTTTGTAGAAGGGATTTTGTCATGTTGTCCAGGTTGATCTCCAACTCCCGGATTCAAGTGATCCACCCACCTTGGCCTCCCAAGTGCCCCAAAGGGATTATAAGCATGAGCCACCTCGCCTGGTCTAAGATGTCATCTTTAAAGAATATCACCGTTTTCAATAGAGATTATGGAGACCGGAAGGTATGCATATAAGGCAGGCTAAGTGGCTCTGAGAAGCAGCATGGGAAATATTGGAAACAGGCCAGAAAGTTTGCAGAGCTGTTGAGAGCAGGAGCCTAGTGCTCTCCAGGGGGCGTAAGCTTAATAGGGAAACCTTTAAATAAGGCCTGGAAACCACCTCAAGGCCAATTTGCACACGAGGTCTGAGGCCGGTGTCACAGGGCTTCAAAACTCACCCCAAAGGGGACTTCCCTGCCAGCAAATAGCATTCCCTGAGTTCTCCCCTAGGGAATGAAGTCCCAGGAAGGCTTGGAGAGGAGAGAAGCCAGGCAGCGGGAGGGAGGAGGACTTTCCTGCAGGCCTGGTTCTGAAATTCTTGTCTCCTGCTGGCCAAGAGTCTCCTCACGTGACCTCTTGTAAAGCGCCCTCGGAAACAGATCCTGGCTTCGTTTCCGCCCAGCCTCTTTTGCTTATTAGTGTATGCAAATGTGACTGTTAATGAAAGCAGGGTTTGTTTTCTGAACTCAAGAGCTGAACATTCAAGTGGGATCAAGAGGGGGACTTGGCTTTTTGTGCCTTCATCAACAGCAGGGCTCCTAGGGGGCCTGTAATTCAGAGCCGAATTTTACTGTCAAAATTTTAAGGAGGGGGAAATTAACTTGAGGAGCAGACAACTCCTGTTTTCCCAGCTGTTGACTCACTGACGGTGACTGTGTATGAACTGCCTTTCTGTGTTTACACCCGGACGTATATGGCCTAAGAGGAATGCTCTGGTCGGGGCGGGGGGGGCACTAAATAAATAATAAATCACTCTTTTGATGTCAGTCAAGTCTTAACCCCATTGAGAAATACTGATCAAATGCAAGCTAAAGCTTTATGTCTTTCAATGTCTACAAGACTATTTTAGTATTTAGGAAATATAGTGAAAGACACTAAAAGGAGAGATCATCCACAGCCTCCCATCCTAGAGACAAAGCCCCTGGTCTGGAGATGACCTTCATGTTCGCAGTGTTACAATAGGTGGCTGTTCGGCCATGAGCGGGGGCAGGAGAGGGCTCCCCCTACCCACCAGGAAAGTCAGGCAACCATCAGGTGATGGCCAGGTGGTTAACTGTCTCTCTAAAGTAATAACTGGTCGCAGCCAGCACCAAGGAAAGGCAGTCTCCCAATAAAGAGAAACACCCGAAACTGGCGAGCAGCAGCTTCCCGATAAGAACTCAGGAGCTGGGCGAGTGGGCTTACGCATGCGCATGAAGAGGCAACATGGTGGAGTTTAAGCGGTACACCACCTCCTAGGGACGTCTGACTGGTAAGGGAAGAATGTCCCAGCTGAGCACGCGTGTAACTCCAGTAAACACACTGCACAAGTCGCCCCTCCCAGGCATTAGCAGGCCACCGTGCGCGGACAGCCCATCCCAAGGGAAGAATCAGGGGAGAAGAGATGTAAGCCCCTGGAAGAATGCCAATGTGTAAACCCCCAGCTCAAAAGTCCAAGAGTGCACTGGATCTCTCGAGTTGCGGCCTGGCCCTCTTCCAAGTGCACTTTATTTTCTTTTGTTCCTGCTCGAATGCTTTTTCATACACTTTCATTCCTCTCTAAAACTTGTCTTCGGCCGGGTGCGGTGGCTCACGCCTGTAATCCCAGCATGTTGGGAGGCTGAGGCGGGTGGGTCACGAGGTCAGGAGTTCAGGACCAGCCTGACTAAAAATACAAAAATTAGTCGGGCGTGGTGGTGGGTGTCTGTAATCCCAGCTCCTATGGAGGCTGAGGCAGAAAATTGCTTGAACCTAGGAGGCGGAGGTTGCAGTGAGCTGAGATCGCGCCACTGCACTCCAGCCTGGGCGACAGAGCAAGACTGTCTCAAAAAAAAAAAAAAACAAAAAACAAAAAACAAAACAAAAAAAAACTTGTCTTAGGCTCTCACTCTACCTGGTGCCTCGCAGTCAAATTCTTTCTCCTGAGGAGGCAAGTAACTGAGGTTGCTGCAGCCTCGTAAGGATGCGCCACTGCTAACAATAGGACCCAGAGCCTCTTCCTCTCTGACCTCAGGCCTCCTAATCCCTTCCCTCTCTAGCTCAACTCTGCTCCAGCCCCGCGGGCAGCTTCCATTTCTTAAACACGGCTGCACACTCCCCGGCCTTAGGGCCTTCACGCTGGCAGCTCCCCTTGCCTGGAATGTTCTTTCAACACATATGCACACAGACATCCCCGTACTTCCCTTAGGTCTTAACCTTATGCTCTCTGGCCATTCTAGCTAAAATTTCAGCCTCCCCCAACACTATCTTCTTTCCTGCTTTATTACTTTTCTTCCTAGCTTATCTCTGCTGTGTTACACATTTTCCTTATCTAACCTGTCTGCTGTCTCTCCTCCTCTAAGCTGTAAGCTTCATGAAGGTAAGGATTCTCGTCTGTTTTGTTCACCCTTATGGCCATGCACATCATAAGTGTTCAATGAATAAATACATGGTGAGTGAATGAAAAAATGAGTCAATGGACGTAACATGTGGGAAGGGAAGACTTTTTTCCCCAGAAACAAAGACGTCTTTGGGAGTGGCTCTGCTGCACGGCATGGCCATCTCTTTCCATTGTCTCTAAGGCTTCTGGTTACGGAGAGTCACAGATCTTGGCACTAGCACGTTGAGTGCTGGGAATTATAAGAAGCTGCCCACGGCCGAATCATGTGTAGTATAAGACAGAGATCTGCTGGGTGATTAGCAAGCCTGCTTCCCCTGCTGAGCTCTCAGATATGCTGTACTTACTGCCTCTTTGTGTCCCAGTGGGGCCCAGTGGCCAGTGGAACCTAGGCAGAAGTGATACGTGCCATTTCTAGGCTGGCCCCTAAGACATCCTATGTGACTTATCATGCTCTCGGCTGAAAGGAGGAGGAATTAGTGGAGAAATCTGAGACCCTAAAAGGTGGTAGGGCTGACAGATGGGAGGAACCAGGGTCCTTGAATGACCCTGTGGGTCAGTGCCCCACCCCCACATAGGACTTTGCCAAGGATGTGTCCTATGTGGAGGTGGGGCACTGACCCACAGGGTCATTCAAGGACTCAAGTTTCTCGCATCTGTCAGCCCCACCATCTTTTAGGGTCTCAGATTTCTCCACTAATTCCTCCTAATTTCAGCCGAAAGCATGAGGACAGTCACATAGGATGTCTTAGGGGCCAGGCCTAGAGGTGGCAGCTAGTATGACTCACCCTGATGACACAGATATTAAGGCCATTATATTAGAAAGTGCCATGTAAGGCAATAAGGCACACGGTTATCTGGTACATGTCACATCATAAGGGAAAGCTAATTTACCTTCCTTAACTGGAAGTTCAGCCTCACTGGACTTCTGTGAAAATTACAATGAATTGCCAAAGATGAGATAGGAGGAGATGGGGAGAATCTATTAAAATGCTTCTTCAAGGTAACTGTCTTCTTCCTTAAACACTGCTACTAATTACACACATGGGCAACAGCTGGGGCAATCTTTGCAGACAAACTTGCAGGGAACCATAACTCAACCCCAGTTTTAAGATACTGAAAACTTAGAGGTCACTGCTGTCATCAACGTGCACAGTTTTCTTTTTTGACACCGTCTCACTCTGTTGCCCAGGCTGCAATGCAGTGGCACAATCTTGGCTCACTGCAGCCTCTGCCGCTGAGGTTCAAGCAATTCTCATGCCTCAACGGCCCAAGTAGCTGAGTTTGCAGACGTGCACCACCACGTTTGGCTAATTTTTGTGTTTTTAGTAGAGATGGGGTTTCGCCATGTTGGCCAGGGTGGTCTCAAACTCCTGACCTCAGGCGATCCACCTGCCTCGGCTTCCGAAAGTGCTGGGATTACAGCCATGAGCCACCGTGCCTGGCCAGTATGCACATTTCATAATGTGAAACCGACATTGTCTACACTCCAGGTTGAAGCTTTCAATATGGAGTTTCTATGACCAGTGATAATTTCTGTGCATACTGAACGTGATCCACTTTGAAGGGGGAGTTTCTTCCTCTTTCGCCTGGGTCAGGGAAGTCACGCCAACACCCAGCCACACTAAAACGTCAGGTCCTGCTCCCGAGGCCCAACCAGAGCTGAAGTATTCATATAACACAGCAATAAACAAACATGAAAATGTAGCAAAACATTACCTGCCCAGCAAGCATTTCATACAACAGGACGCCATAGGCCCACCAGTCCACAGATTTTCCATATGGCTGATAAGCGATAATCTGTGTGAAAACAAACACATCAATTACATTAGTGGTAAGTCCAATAGCCCCTGTCAGAACAGGTAAGTCAAGCAGGTAGGCATTTATACACTCAGTTCATGCAGATGAGGTGCCAAGATCTGTCTTTGATGCTACAACAAGGGAAGAGGATCCTCCAAATCAGACACACGGAGAACTATTACCCCGAAATTCACTGCCCATGGCTGGTTTGGGGAATCTTGTTCTGAATCCACCTGGAGATGCCACAGCACTGTCTGAAGGTAGTTTTAATTATCCTCACTGGCAGAAAGTATGTGGACACTGAGGTGGATTTAATGTTGAGAAAAAGTTAGAGGCTGGGTGCAGTAGCTCACACCTCTAATCCCAGCACTTTGGGAGGCTGAGACAGGAAGATTGCTTGAGTCCAGGAGTTTGAAACCAGCTTGGGCAACATAGTAAGATCCTGTCTCTATTTAAAAAAAAATTAATAAAATTAAAAAAAAAAAAAAAAAGAAAAAGCCAGAGGTCATTCTGAGTCTGACACATAAGATGATCGAACTATGCAACAGGGCTTTACTAAGAGTATAATAGTAAGGATGATGATAAGGAAACATTGTAATTTTCTTGTGTTGCACAGAGAAGTGCAATGATATACATTCAGTTTGTTGAATGACAGAAGTTTGTAAAACATTTATAAAAAGGCATAAAATGTAGTAAGCAAATATAATATCTGGAGCCAAATGCAACAAAGAAAATTTGAAACAACTGGGAAAATTAAGATACAATCTGGATGTCAGATGACACTGAGGGTTTACCATTCATTTTGTTAGGTGGCATAATGGTATGTTGACTAGTTAGAAAACATGTTTTCTAACTGGGTGTGGCGGTGTGAGTCTGGAGTCCCAGCTACTTGGGAGGCTGAGGCAGGAGGATCGCTTGAGCCCAGGAGTTTAACGCTAGCCTGGGCAACATAGCAAGACCCTGTCTCTTAAAAAGTGTTAATAATATTAAAACATTTTTAAAGTGTGCTTATCAGTTAGAAATGAGTATATTTATGGGTGAAATAGATAAGAGATAAAGTGTTTATGGGTTAATTGACATGATAAATTTAAAAAAAACACTTTAATAAATGAGGTGGGAGAACAACAGATGAAATGAGTTGGCAAATGCTGGCAGCTGTTGAAATTGAGTGATGAGTCTACAGGGGGCTCATTCTACACTTTCTTCTACCTTTGTGGCTATCAGAAGTACTAGAATAATTCTATAACCTCCCTTCGTGGAAGGCAGTAACATGGATTTGAATTTCTAAGTATGGCAGGGCTTATTAAAACACTGGCTTCATTACCTCTCAGGTAGGCTGTGTACCTGCTGCACACAATTCCCAGACCCATGGATCACGTGCCAGGGTTCGAGGTCAAGACACACTTAACAGGTACTCAGCACAACCATTCTGCCATGTCGCTTACAACTTTTACTTTGACATGTTCTGGGATTTGTTTTAATGGTCCAGAATGTCTAATTAAATGTCCTGGGACATAAAACTTTCTGCCTGTTGGCCCACTTTCATTTCTTTAATGTATTACTAATATTTCTGCATGCAGAATGAGAAACACGAGAACCAACAGTTTGCCTAAGTGTGGGCAGCAACAAGGGTAAACAAGATTAGATCTGGCACCTTTGTAGCTCATTTCCTTGACAAGAAAATGATATAAACATAGGAATCTACAAGGAGTCTCTAATTTCTTTTACAACCTTTGTTCTCTTCTGCACATTCTTTTCTGAAAACTTGGAAAATACAAACATAGAAAACCCCAGCAGATGAGTCTCCAGTCTATTGCCTGGAGATGATACATCTCATTCCAGTTCCAGAAAAAATTTTGCATCAAAGGAGTTGCATATTTTTATAACCTTTGGTACAATGGTAAATTGCTCTCCCAAAAGGACTGAACTGAATTTATCTCCCTGATACCAATGTCACTATATTTTCCATTGCCAGGTAAAACCTTTCTGTTAAAAATAATCTTTTTGTGCTTTTAAAAAAAATTCCACAAGCCGTGCATGCTCATTAAAGAACAATTAGAAAGAAAATGAAAAGCTAAAGAAATAAGGAAATGGCCGGGCGCGGTGGCTCACGCCTGTAATCCCAGCACTTTGGGAGACCGAGGCAGGTGGATCATGAGGTCAAGAGATGGAGACCATCCTGGCCAACATGGTAAAACCCTGCCTCTACTAAAAATACAAAAATTAGCTGAGCGTAGTGATGTGTGCCTGTAGTCCCAGCTGCTTGGGAGGCTGAGGCAGGAGAATTGCTCGAGCCTGGGAGGCAGAGGTTGCAGTGAGCCGAGATTGCTCACCACTGTACTTCAGTCTGGGCGACAGAGCGAGACTCTGTCTCAAAAAAATAAATAAGGAAGTAAAATTGTTTATGATCTCACTATTCAGAAATATTAATAACGTTATATTCATATAAAACCTTTCCATATTTTTTCTAGGTGTGATATATGTATGGATATGCATTAAAAACTGAATTATGTGCACCCACTGTTCTGTGGTCAGTTTGTTTATTTAATAATATATCATGAGTATCTTGGCAAGACTTTCAACTATTTCTGTAGGATAAATTCCTGTCAGTAGAATTGCTGGGTCAAAATAAATGCTTCTAACTCAAAAGTACAACTTTTAAATACACACTGCTGTCCAGGCACAGTGGCTCATGCCTGTAATTCCAGCACTTTGGGAAGCCGAGGTGGGTGGATTACTTGAGGTCAGGAGTTTGAGGCCAGCCTGGCCAACATGGTGACAACCCGTTTCTACTAAAAATACAAAAAAGTTAGCCGGGCATGGTGGTGCATGCCTGTAATCCCAGCTACATGGGAGGCTGAGGCAGGAGAGTTGCTTGAACCCATGAGGCAGAGGTTGCAGTGAGCCAAGATCACCACCACTGCACTCCAGCCTGGGTGACAGAGCAAGACGCTGTCTCAAAAAAAAAAAAAAAGACACATTGCCAGGTTACTCAAAATAGTAGCACGTTTACTCACACCAGTAAACAAGTCCCCGTTTTCTGAATTCTCAAACTTCTGGCCTTAAGCATTATCCTAGTTATCTTCCCAGACATGTACATCTTCATGTAAGCCAGCCCAGTCTTTGGCAAGGAACTCCTCAAACTCATTGACTTCACCAAGAGACCTAGGTCTACCTGCTGCTTTTTCTCTCACATTGCAACTCTCCACATCCAGTACTTTCCAGATCAGCAGGAAAGTTGGAACCCTCACTCTTGCCTCAACACAGCCGCTCCCATTGCTACTGCTGCCATGGCAGACACTACCATAGAGCTAGAAACATTTAAACACGTACTTCTACCTGGCTCAGAAAGAAGCTGCTATATTAATTTTAGGACTACCTTTAAGTCTTAGTGGGGCCAGTCAGGAGGCGTTGCTGATCTTGGCTGGGTGCTCACACATCTGGGAGTCAGCTAAATGCTGGCTGATCTAGGCTGGTGCCATTGTAATCACTGGGCAATTCTGTTTCCGTTTGTTTTTTGAAGTTAGAACAGAAAACAGAGCACTGCTATACCACAAAAACACAGATTGACTATATAATTTCCCAATTGCCTAGATTAAAAAATTGTGAAAAACTTAAAATTAGTAAGTGTCTGAACAAATGTTTACATGGAAGCTTTCCTACTCCAGCATTCTACGTTTAAACATCCTATCATATTACCTCCTACGGGAGACACTGCCATAGTATATTTAATAACTATTTGTTTAATGAATAATGAGTAAATAGATAAGTGAATGGATGCATGAATGAACAAATGAACTTACACATACTTGGATCTGTTTCTGGTCTTTCCATCTGTTTCTCTGGTGGCATTCTCTATTTCCTGCATCTGAATGGCAGAAGCTGTGCCAACTAGAAATGTATAAATCTGAGAGGAAATATAAAGTACTCCCAAGAATGGAAGCATTCCACCCATGGGAAACTCTGCTTATCCAGAAAAACCAGGGGGATAATTAAATGAGTGAATGTAAATGGATTTTGTTTGAAAACTGTAGGGTGGTATGCAAACATCAAGCACTGCTATAATTTTGATCAAATGATAAGTCTCTTCCATTTATCTTAGTGGGAAATCTTCAATTAGTCAAACTGGAAAACACCATTTTAAAAAAGAACTTGAATCAAAGCATTAACGAGCCCAACGATTTTCTTTGAAAAGGATCACAAGACTCAATGTCTTGGCTCAGGGCTGTTCTTTAAAATAATATTCTGGTTTTTGTTTGTTTGTTTGTTTTTTGTTTTTTTTGAGACAGAATCTCGCTCTATCACCCAGGCTGGAGTGCAGTGGTACGATCTCGGCTCACTGCAACCTCCGCCTTCTGGGATCAAGCGATTCTCCTGCCTCAGCCTCCCGATTAGCTGGGATTACAGGCACCCACCATCATGGCTGGCTAATTTTTTGTATTTTTAATAGAGACGGGGTTTCACCACGTTAGCCAGGATGGTCTCGATCTCCAGACCTCATGATCCACCTGCCTCAGCCTCCCAAAGTGCTGGGATTACAGGCATGAGCCACCATGCCCGGCCCTCTCTAAAATAATATTCTAAGAAAATGTGACAAGGTTCCACAAACATAATTATTGTTTCACACACCTTGTCCCTATCAACGGAGTCTTTGTAGAGCTGCAAATTATAAAATTAAAGAAAAACACTTTGTGATGCTAGGTGGGAAATGTGGCTTTCCCCAAACAAAATTCGCAAGGGAGAAAAAGTTGTGCAGCAGGTCACACTGTTCTCAAGATGGTCCTGGTTGGGAGGGAGGAGGTAGAATATGCTAAAGGAGAAATGCATAGGAAAAAAAATAACATATTTGGAACTCAGTGGCTAGCTACTGACGTACTTCTCCAACAGTTCAATCCAAAGCAAAGTATTAAACACAGGAAAATTAAGATCTGATTCATACTGGCTATCTCGAAATGCTTTTTTTTTTTTTTTTTTTTTTTTTTTTTGAGACAGTGTCTTGCTCTGTTGCCCAGGCTGGAAGGCATAGGCATGATCATAGCTCAATGCAGCCTCAACTCCTGGGTTCAAGCAATCCTCCCACCCAGACTCCTAAATAGCTGGGACCACAGGCATGAGCCACCACACCCAGCTAATTTCTTAACAATTTTTTTAGAGAGACAGGATTTTGCTTTGGTGCATAGGCGTGTTGGATTACAGGTATCAGCCACCATGCCCGGCCTGGAAATGCCTATTTTAACTGAAATGAGTTGTCCCTTCCACAGTCCCTCAGTCTAAAAGATCAAGAGCTGATGTATACACTGGATTCTCATTTCAAACTAACAAAAACATTTCCTTGAGAATAGTGGCAGTATCAAGTCTGCTTATCCATTCTCCACTTAGTACATGCTTAGTATACTTAACCTACACCCTTAAGCAATGCAAAAAAATCCATTAAAACTGCTTGGCTAACTCCGGAAAGCCACTGCTTACCTCCCGATATGGTTTCTGTCCATAAACCATATCGTGTCCCCACCCAAATCTCATCTTGAATTGCAATCCCCACATGTCGGGGAAGGGCCTGGAGGGAGGTGATTAGATCATGGGGGTGGATTTCCCCTTGCTGTTCTTCATGATAGTGAGTTCTCACAAGATCTGATGGTTTAAAAGTGTATGGTGCTTCCCCCCTTGTTCTCTCTCTCCCCTGCTCTGCCATGGTAAGACATGCTTGCTTCCCCTCTGCCCTCTGCCATGATTGTAAGTTTTCTGAGACCTCCTAGACATGCATCTTGTTAAGCTTCTTTTCTTCAGAAATTACTCAGTCTCAGGTAGTTCTTTATAGCAGTGTGAAAATGGACTAATTGCACTGGGGGGATAATTTCACTTCAATTCCAGTGGTGTAAAACCTAGGTTAATGGTAAAGATAAACCTACCCCAGAAAGCAAACTTAAAAATGAACAGGAGACAGGTGCAGTGGCTCATGCCTGTAATCCCAGCACCTCGGGAGGCTGAGGCAAGAGGATGACTTGAGGCCAGGAATTGGAGACCAGCTTGGGCAACATAGCAAGACCCTAATCTCTACCAAAAAAAAAAAAGAAAAAGAAAAAGAAAAAGAAATGGCTGGGCATGGTGGTTCACGCTCGTAATCCCAGCACTTTGGGAGGCCGAGGCAGGTGGATCACTTGAGGTCAGGAGTTTGGGACCAGCGTGGCCAACATGGTGAAACTCTGTCTCTACTAAAAATACAAAAATTAGCTGCGTCCAGTGGCACACGACTGTAATCCCAGCTACTCAGGAGGCTGAGGCAGGAGAATGGGAGGCAGAGTTTACAGCGAGCTGAGATCGTACCACTGTACTCCAGACTGGGCAACAGAGTGAGACTCCATCTCAAAAACAAAACAAAACAAAACAAGTCAGTGGGAAGAGTCTTAATAGGCTATCACATTGCCATATCAGAGAATAAATTAGAATCAAAGGAGCAAACCCTCAGCATCAGATAGTATTCCCCAAACAGCCCATGTGCTCCCCTACATTTCAGTTTCCTCTGCTTTGGAGCCACGTGACTGTTCTGGCCAATGGACAGTGAGAGGAAGTGCTGTTGCCCTTTTGGGTTGAGGCAATGAAAAGACCACTTGCCTCCTGCCACTGTGATTCTAGGGAACACGTGTTCCAGATGGCTCAGCTGCAAGATGGAGGAGGGTTGCCTGATTTGCATCAGACTGTGTGCGAGCAGTAAGGAAATACTGGTTGTGTTAAGCCACTGAGATTTCAGGGATTGCTGTGGCAGCAAGAGTTGTCCATTCTAAAAACTTCCTTCACGTAAGCGAATCACACAATCTCAGCTTTTCTACAAATCCTGTCCTGGCCAAGTAGAAGGGCAATAGAAATTCTCTTTGGGTGAGTGAAAGTCCACTTTCTGGGCACCTGCTGCAGGCTGTACCCACACATCTTGTATAATCTGATGAAGCAGAGCTGTTATTACAGTCCGTCTTCACTCCGTACCAGCAGTAAGTTCTTGGAAACTGATTTTAAGTAAAACAACATATAGCAGGTCCTCAAATAACGTCATTTCCTTATCATGCTGATGAGGGAGAAAAACCTAGTTTTGTTATACATCATTTCACTTGAAGTCACAGTGAGGTCTTACTGTATTCTCATTTTATAGGGAGAAAACAAGTTCTGGAAGTTTAGAGACTTGCTCAAAGCCAGGCAATTAATATGTGGAACTGAATACTGACACATTTCTTTTAAAGATACAATTTTATCTTTTCAATGTATTTTCAAATACATTGATAATGGGATTAATGAAATATTAATCAAAGGGCCCTGAGGATTAAAGATATTTAGTGGAAAGCATCAATTATTTTAAGTAACTATATTTCAAAAGCACTTGAATAAAATTTGCTCTTGTAACTATGTTAAACTATGTATAATGTTTAACTTTGTTAAAGCCAGTCCCCACCATCTGTGTATGTTATGTTACCTGGTGTTTTTTGTTTTTTTTTAGATGGAGTTTCGCTCTTGTTGCCCAGGCTGGAGTGCAGTGGTGCAGTCTCGGCTCACTGTAACCTCTGCACTTGAACCTCCCGGGTTCAAGCAATTCTCCTACCTCAGCCTCCCGAGTAGCTGGAATTACAGGCGCCCACCACCAAACCCAGCTAATTTTTGTATTTTTAGTAGAGACAGGCTTTTGCCATGTTGCCCAGGCTGGTCTCGAACTCCTGACCTCAGGTGATCCACCCGCCTTGGCCTCCCAAAGTAAGTTTGTTTTTAACAGAGGCAGGGCTGAAGTACCAGTGTTGCTGTGTTTATCAGGTAAAGGGTGAGTGAGGGCTGAACAAAGGAGGTTATACTCTGTTTCCTGTCCTATATTCTACAAATACCTGAGCAGTGCTGCCAACCACATCTCTCTGCTTGGGTGATGGAAACTGATGTCCGAATTTGGAGAGCCATCAATAGACAAGCATACGGGAGCCCTGTTTCCGGTCAGAAGGATTCATGCATCCTAAGGGCCATGGCCACCTGATCGGTTTTGCCTTAAGTTCTACAACAAGTTGGCTCCCAGCTGGCTTTTCATTTTCTATTTCCGTGGCATTAAATTCCCATGACTCCTTCTGATAACACGCTCTCCTTCTTCCAAGGCTTACCAAAAGCAGAATGCCAAGTGCCAAGGCTCGTTTTTCTTGCGGCAGCACTCATCCTCATCAGCCGCATAGAGCCCGCCTGCTCAGCCACTGGGCCAAGATTAAAAGTCACTCTGAACACTGCAGTGCCTTCAATTGTAACAATAGGATGGGATTTAGAATCTAGCCAGAGCATTTCTTCCCAGAGAAATGTGTTGCCTGTGGCGTGTGTACCAGATAACATGGGAGGTCCTGAAGATCGAAGCTACAGGTACAGGGCACAACCTCACCACTGCAAATTCATTTTTGGAATAAAGCATATCTTTCCCTCAATGAGCAGCTGCAGTTAATAAATACCCCAGTTAACCAAAGCCTCACTGTAAAAGGGAAAACTGTTAGAGAGCCCCACTGGAAGATAAACATTCAGAAACACATGACTTAGGATGTTGGCTATACCGTCCCTATTCAGCTGTCTACAGCCACTATCCAATACAGTAGCCACTGGCCACTTGTGGCTCCTGAGCAGATGAAATGTGGCTAGTCCAAATGGAGATGTGCTGCAGCTGTAAAATCCACATCATATTTTGAAGACTTAGTATAAAAAATGCAAAATAGCTCATTACTTTTTTTTTTTTTTTTAAAGACAGAGTCTTGCTCTGTTCGCCTAGGCTGGAATGTAGTGATATGATCTCGGCTCACTGCAACCTCCGCCTCCCAGGTTCGAGCAAGTCTCCCGCCTCAGTCTCCTGAGTAGCTGGGATTACAGGCACCCATCATAATGCCTGGCTAATTTTTATGTTTTTATAGAGATGGGGTTTCACCATGTTGGCCAGGATGGTCTTGAACTCCTGATCTCAGGTGATGTGCCTGCCTCGGCCTCCCAAAGTATTGGGATTACAGGTGTGAGCCACTGTGCCTAGCCTTCATTAAATGTTTTTATTCATTAATAAATTAACTTCATCTGTTTTCTTTCCAACTTCTTAAAAACTTGGCTGTTAAACGCAGTTTCGGCTTGTATTTTACTTCTGTTGGACAGCGCTGGCTGAGACCCTCTGAATTCCACTGGCTCCTATGGCCCATTCTGGTTCTCTGGCTCCCATTGGTCTAGGGAGCCAGCTTTGGGCTGAGGACCAGGCTCAGAGACCACGGAATGGATGAGGAGACTCTTGTCTGTCCCCTATGGGAATAGGAGCAGGTGTCTCTGGCGCTTGTGGGCCACTGCGGGCTTGCAGCCAAGCCTGGGGCTGCCTGATATCCTGAAGCCCCAGGCAAGGGGCTGAGATGGCAATCTGGTTTCCCATAATGGAGAAACTCACAAAAGGAGAGGCAGAGTTGGCAAGAAGGGCTACAGCTGCACATGGGAGGTTGAGCTGTGGCTTCAAAGACAGACCTCCAACAGGGCCACTGTCATTCAATTTTACTGCTATTTGTCATTAAGATCATTATTATTATACTTCCAAGAGCCAACTGCTTGGGGGAATGTCAGGATGTTACAAATGGCTGCCTGTCTTGTAAAAATGAGATATGAATGATCTTTCTTCCAGCCCGGGCACAGGACCAAGGCATGAAAGGGACCAGGGGGTAGCTTCTTGTCTTATACCAGGCCAAGGGCCTGCAGCAGCTGGAAGGATGTCGCTCCAAGGCCACCCAGCCCTCCACTCTCTACCAGGGCTTCACACTCAGATGCCTCCCAGAGCAGGTGGGACTCCAGGAGCTTTCTAACCTCTGAAAGCTCCAGCCTGGGAGAGCTTGGGGATGGCACAGGAAGGTTTTAGAAGCTACTGGCAATATTAACCGTAGTTGTAACCAACAGCACCACTGTAGGCATGTGCCGAGAGCCAGGCTCTTGAGCGCTGAAGCTCACCCAATCCTCATGAGGCCCATTGCAAAGATGAGGAAATAGGGTAGCGAGAGGCAGAGTAGCTTGCCCAACGTTGCACAGCTCGCAAGCAGCAACGCTTGGATTAGAACCCTAGTCATCGGCTTTGGCATCCATACTTCTGACCCTTTTTCTATACTGAAGGCCTTGATCCAGTGCGGTTCCCTGGACAGCTATGGTGGGTACCTGCCCGGTTTACACAACTCCTGCTGAAAAGTGGCCCAAATGCTTAACAGGATCCAAACAGCCAAGATGCCTCCTTCACTCGGGAGCTCTTGGCTCTGAAGGCTTTTTCTTGAAGGACGCCATGGACCTATAAAGTATGTGTATGGAGATTCCCTCTCCCATTCTTGGCTGCACTTGAACTGGGATTCAACTCTTCATTTTTGTGCTGTACGTACACACCAACCCCTAGAGCCCAATCTTAAATAAAAGGCCTGGCCACAAAAGCCTCTTCCCAAGCTGTCATTACAAAATAACGGTGGCCTTTATGCATAAAACACGCTCAAGTCCTTTTACTGTAGTCCCAGCTACTTGGGCGGCTGAGACAGGAGAATGGCGTAAACCTGGGAGGCGGAGCTTGCAGTGAGCCGAGATGGTGCCACTGCACTCCAGCCTGGGCGACAGAGCGAGACTCCGTCTCAAAAACAAAACAAAAAAACTTCTTTTAACATTTCTTGCCAGGCTGGTCTACCGGCAACACATTTCCTTTGTTTTTGTCTGAGAAAGTCTTGATTTCTCCTTCACTTTTGAAGGACAATTTTGCAGGATACACAATTCTAGGTTCATTTTTTTTTTCTCCAAAAACTTAAAATATTTCACTCTACTGTCTTTGCCCTTCTTTAGGTAACATGTTATTTTCCCCACTCTAGGCTTCCCTTAAAATTCTTTGATTTTTGTAGTTTGAATACGATATGTCTAGTTTTTTGTTTTGTTTGAGCATTTGTCCTATTTTGTGTCATCTGAGCTTCCTGGCTCTGTGATTTGGTGTCTGACATTAATTCAGGAGACATTCTCTATTCTGACTGCTTCAAACATTCCTTGTTTCTTTCTCTCTTAGTCTCCTTCTGGTGTTCCCAGGGCACGTATCTTTTGTAGTTGTCCTACAGTTCTTGGATAGTCTGTTCCATTTTTTTTTTTCCAGTCTTTGTTTGCCATTTTGGAAGTTTTTATTGTCATATTCTCAGGCTCAGGGACCCCGGACTCAGCTGTGTCCAGTCTACAAATGAGCCCATCAAAGGCATTCTTCATTTCTGCTCCAGTATTTCTGATCTCTAGCATCTTTTCTTTCTTAGAATTTCTCTCTGCTTACACTGCCCATCTGTTCTTGCATGCTGTCTACTTTTTTCCACTAAAGCCCTTAGCAAATTAATCATAGTTTTAAAAAATTCCTGGTTATGGCCAGGCACGGTGGCTCATGCCTGTAATCCCAGCTACTTGGGAGGCTGAGGCAGGAGACTCGCTTGAACCCAGGAGGCGGAGACTGCAGTGAGCCGAGATCATGCTACTGGACTCCAGCCTGGGTGACAGAGCGAGACTCCATCTCCCAATACACACACACACACACACACAAACGAAACTCCTGGTTATTATTCCAGCATCCTTGCCACATCTGAGTCTGTGTCTGATGCTTGCTTCATCTCTTCAAACTGCTTTTTTTTTTTTTGCCATTTACTGTGCTGTAACTGTTTTCTTGAGGGCTGGACATGGCACACTGGGTGAAAGGAACTGTAGTACATGAGCCTTTAGTGATGTGGTCGTGAGGTGTGGAGAGGGGAAGTGTGCTCCGGTCCGACCATGGGTCTCTGTCTTGTGGGGAGGCCGTGCCTGTGGACTATGACCTTCACAAGTGCTTCTTGGTCTCCCCTCTCCTCCTCTTAGGTGGGAGAGGATGGGTGGAGGGGATTGGAATCGGGTATGTCCCTTCTTCTAGGTAGGTTAGGTTCTGATAAAACCCCAGGAGCTTAAGCTCACATTAGCGTCTCCTGAGGGAAGCCCTTGTTAAGAAGAACGGGATGCTCTGGCATATTTCACAATGATTATTACTTTTCTCCTCTCCCTGCCAGAAGCATGAGGCGATTTTTCTGCAGCATTCACTGTGAGGACCTGGCAGAACTTCCTGAAGGAAAACTCAAAAAAGCATGGAGCCCCGTGACTGATTCTCAGATTTATCCACACTTAGCCTCCAGCAATTTGCTAATTACAGATCAGGTTATTGCCTCCCAGCACAGGTATCCAGGGAGGTTTCTGTTCTGGTAAGTTGTAATTTTCTGTATCTGCCTGTCTGTCTAATTTTGGGGATAGTGGTTTGCCCTGTGACCTCATTTTTCCAATGGCTCTAGGGAGGCGAGAATTCTACCACTGAACCACCAATGCTGGTGCACTGGCCACGAAACGAACCCAGGTCTGCCACGTGGGAGGCACCAATGGCTCTAGGAAGAATTGCTGATTTTCCAGTCCAGCTTTTCACTTGTTAGGGTGGAATGATGACTTCTAAGCTCCTAACATGCTGGACTGGAAACCAGAAGTCTGTCCTTTTTCTGTGCAGAAAGAATTGTACAACACTGGCTTGCAAGGTACCCGGAAACAATTCAAGGCTGGGCGAGACAGCCCCGGGTGCTCAGCAAACACAAAGAACTGTAAAGGTGTTTGACTAAAAGAACAATCTTCAATAAAATAAGCCATAAGAAAAGGCGAACACTTCACCAGTGGTGTCTCGCCGGCAAATAATGTCAGGCAGTGGGGTTCGGCGGTCTTCTGGGCTTTGGGTCAGGAAGCCAGGAGCGTGAAGGGGCCCCAGGACACCTGAATCATGTGTGATGGGGCGGTTATTAAGGAGGCGTGACTGGACTAACCTTCTGAAGGAGCCATAAATAAAACTCTGAATACAGTGCTGGGCTTTTGATCTGGCAGAAAGGCGCTCCCCACGCCGCCACCCACGCGGCGCTTCTCCAAGTCTGGAGTGTGCACTGAGGGGTGTGGGGTGTGACTTTCTGTGATCCTCAGAGGAGGCACTGACAATACTGGGTCAGGGGTGAGGAGGCAGCACCGTTTCAAGTCTTCATGGAATGCTTCCAAGGACGCTCTCGTTTGGGATGAATCTCTTTTTAGCTCTTCTGTAAGGCTAACTGATCCCGGCAGAAATTGGGAAGGTGACTGTGGAGCGACTGGCTCTAGAAAAACGTCATCTAATTGAGTTGGGTCACCCGACCTTGGAATTGCATCCCCCGCCGCCCAATCCATGTGCTGAAGCCCTAACCCCCCAGTGTGGCTGTTCTGTAGAGGTTAGGCCTTGAAGGAGGTAACTGGGGCAGAATGAACTCATCAAGGTGGGGCACTGAGCTGACAGGTGCAATTCTGTCCCTAACATTTCCCAAGGACCTGAAAGGCCAAGTTTGACTTAAGAATTCACGGAACCCTGAGATTCCACTCCAGTATGTGGAGGCCTAAGAATGTAATATTGACATGGCCCACCCCACATCATCTAATCGACTTGGCCCACCCGACCTCTCCAGTGCCATGCCCAGCCAACTTCTGCAATTTCTCGTCACATCAAAGAAATCAAACACCTCTTTAGATCCTCCCTTTTCCCCCGAGGTTTTCAGGAACCTCCTTAATGGTGAGATGCACTAAGAATGTAATATTGACTATAAATCAAATGTGAATCAGAGCCGCCCATGAGCACAGTCTTTAATCCAGCACTGTGCTAGGTCACACCCTCCTTTACCACTGGAGAAGCTGAGGCACAGCAAGCGCAAGTGCGGTGACCAGAGTCACACGCAGTGGGGAGGTGGCAGATGGGGCCAGGATTCATCATAGCTCTTGCTTTCCTGTCGCGCATGGTGCCCACTCTTGTGTAAGGAGGAGCTGTGAATGGGAGAAAGACATCTGCGATGGGGCCCCTGCTCTCTGGAGCCTTTATTCCTCCTTCCTGTTCTGCTTGATAAGAGTGATAATGATGTTGATTGTATGAATACATACACATACATATATGAATACACATATGAAAAAAGATAGGAATATATAAAATACATCTTGCTTTACAACATAATCTACTTGGCCCTAACCCACAACTCCCTATTGACCTAGGATGAGGCCATCTCTAACATGTAGGGTGTGGGGGCCAGGACAAGAATAACTACGACTCACACAGCCTTTATCTAAATATGAGGATTACAAATCAAGCTAACAGACTGTTAAATACAGTACGCTGTCTCCTACACCTCGACACAAGTACCTTCCTGTATTGGTTGGCTTGAGCTGCCCTTATAAAACACCACAGACTGGGTGGCTTAAACAACAGAAATTTCTCTTGGGTCTGGAGGCTGGAAGTCCAGGATGAAGGTGCTGGCAGGTGGGCTTCTGGTGAGGCCTCTCTTGGTGCCGTGCAGGCTGCCTCCTCCTCGCTTTTATTCCGTATGCACACTCCTGTGGCCTCGTGGCTTTTATTCCGTATGCACACTCCTGTGGCCTCTTCCTCTCCCCATAAGAACACTACTCCGATCAGATCAGAACCCTACCTGATGAGTTCATTCTCCCCTAACTATCTTCTTCAATGCTTTATCTCTACAGAACAGTCACACTGGAGGTTAGGGCTTCAGCACACGGATTTGCGGGGTGGGGGCAGGGGGATGCAATTCAGTCCTTTACATGTCCCAGCAACCTGGAAGGCCAAGTTTGACTTAAGAATTCATGGACTCCTGAGATTCCACTCCAGTATGTGGAGGCCTAAGAATGTACTACTGACATGGCCCACCCGACTGCTCTTCCCAGACCCTCTCCATCATAGCACCCCAACCTGCAAGTCTAACTGCGTCCCACAGCCCCCTGCAAACAGCCACCCACTGACTCCTCCACTGGCCACAGGAGTGCATATGCCAGCAGGGTGGTGTTCACAGGAAGGATGGATCTTGGGAACAGGCCCTGGAAGGGAATTGCA
Organism: Piliocolobus tephrosceles; assembly: GCF_002776525.5. NCBI lineage: Eukaryota > Metazoa > Chordata > Mammalia > Primates > Cercopithecidae > Piliocolobus > Piliocolobus tephrosceles. Next base: position 60,431,113 of record NC_045449.1, on the reverse strand, counting down.
AGCTCTGAGAACCCAGGTTGTTGTCTAAAAGGGGTCGGAGAGCAGGCTCTGAGTGGGCATTGGCCTGCAGACTCTAACCCTATAAGGAGAGCCCAGGCTAGGAACTGGCGGACACAGGAGAGCCCACCAAGGCAGGGCTTAACAAACTGTAGCCTGCGGGCCAAATCCAGTCTTTGCACAGCCTGTGAGCTAAGCATGCTTTTTACATTTTGAAACGTAAAATGATTTTGGCAAGAACGGTTGCTCAATTTTGCCTCTTGGCAAAAATCTAAAATTTAGATTTAGGAAAAGCCTATTTTCTATCTAGTCCCTGGCAGAGAAAGTTTGCTCATCTCTGCTCTAAAACACAGGGCAGGGGCCCTCTTGCCTGGTCTTCACTGCCTTTGACCTGCGGAATGTGCTGGAAGTAACACAGTTCAGTTCCAGGTGTAGACTTCAGCAGCCTGTGGCTTCTGTTTTTGCCCTTTTAGTAACCAGCACCATGTCAAGAAGCTCACTGACAAACGGCTGCATGGAAAGAAGGGCCAGGTAGAGGAGAAACCACGTGGCCTTGGCCAATAGCTGGAAGGTACCTTGGGCCCTCCAGCCCCAGCAGAGCCATGATAGGAATGTCCCTGCAGCAGCAAGGAGTCCACCTGCCAGGTCCTGATGGAGGCCCCGGCTCCAAGAATCACAGCATTAATTTTATTGATTTGGTGACAGAGTCTTGCTGTTGCCCAGGCTGGAGAGCACCGGCGTGATCTCAGCTCACCACAGCCTCCACCTCCCAGGTTCAAGTGACTCTCCTGCCTCGACCTCTTGAGCAGCTGGGACTACAGGTGCCTGCCACCACACTCAGCTAATTTTTTGTATTTTTAGTAGAGATGGGGTTTCACCATGCTGGCCAGGCTGGTCTCAAACTCCTGGCCTCAAGTGATCCTCCCACCCCCGGCCTCCCAAAGTGCTGGGATTACAGGTGTGAGCCACCGCGTCCAGCACAACGTGATTATTGTTTTAAGCCATTATGTTCTGGGGCGATTACACATCAATAGATAATTGAAACAACTGCCAAATAATGGACAAGGCTTTCCGGATGCTCCCTCCAAGGCAAGCTAAGTGATTACGGCCAGACTCACTGAGCCCTCAAAGTTGGGCTTTGAGGAAGATGCTATGATTATACCCTATTACACAGATGGCACCCCAAGTTCTTAAAATAGCAGTACTGTAGCCAGAGTTTATAATACAGTTTGGATCTGTGTCCCCACCCACATTTCATGTTGAAATGTAATCCCCAGTGCTGGAGGTGGGGCCTGGTGGGAGGTGACTGGCTTATGGGAGCAGTTTCTCATGAATGGTTTAGCATCATCCGCCTAGTGCTATTCTCGTGGCAGAGCTCTCATGAGATCTGGTGGTTTGAAAGTGTGTAGCACGCCCCTGCTCTCTCTCTTGCTCTTGCTCCGGCTATGGAAGATGTGCCTGCTTCCCCTTCGCCTTCCGCCATGATTGTAAGTTTCCTGAGGCCCCCCCTAGCCATGCTTCCTGGGAGGAAGGAAGCAGCAGCCCTTGTCCCTGGTCTCTCACTCCGAGGGTGGCAGGTGCTGGGGAAAAGCTGGGCAGGAGTCCCAGCTTAGCACCCACCTATAGGACCCTGCTCGTCTCAGGCCTCCTCTGGGGTCAGCAGAGAAGCTATGCAAAATGTTAATTGTGCATCAGAACAAAATAAGTGCTTCTGTGGTACAGGAATAAAGTGTGAGTTAGGAGTAACTTTTGTGTCTGTAAGAGCTTTATTAGCTGGATTAAAAGATTTTCCAGAACCAGGAAGTCTCAAAGTCTAGTGGATCTCTACAGATATGATTTGGAGACAGGGCAATAAGTGATACACTGAGGCGACAACTGGCCGTGGATGGCATCAGGGCGCCAGTCTGTGCTCTGAGGCTGGCAGGCCAGCATTCCGCCCCTGCCACGTGCCATCTGTGAGCCTTGGGCAGGTCCCTTCTCCTCTCCAAGTCTCCTTTACAGAGTTTGTAAAGCATGAATAATACCACTGACCTTAGAGGGCTATTGTCAGAATTAAATGTGATGACAGGCGTTAAGTGCATGGTGCATAGCAAGAAATGAACAAATGTTAGTACTATCTCTCGTGATACCCACCTCCATCCTGCCATCGCCTGGACAATGTTACAAAGAAAGAGGTGAAGTAAAGCACAGAAATCTCTGACCCACTTTTACAGGATTTGAGCAAATCCCTAAATAAAGGGCTAATTAATGCATGATGCCAAATACCAGGAGTAAAAATCTAACAGAGCATTATCCGGGCTCTGAAGGCCGGTAACGGGCCTATGAGAGCAGCTCACTGGCAGGTGTGGAGTGACAGGTTGTCTGGGTAGCATCGGAGCTGATGTCTGCAGGCCCTTCCTCCCGGGGTAACAGTCACCGCAGGGAAAAGTTGCTCAGTCCTGTGTTCAAAGCCAAGTCTGCCTTGAACCGGGGAGGTGGGGAACATTAACAAATTTCTGTGCCTCAGTTTCACCATCTAGGAATTAGAATTGACTTACGATTAAACAAAATACACAAGGCGCGCAGCCCTGGTCTGGGATGTAGTAGGCATTCGCCAAGGGGCAGCGAATCCACCAGGAGCTGGTTATTTCTGGAGGAAGGATTGGAAGTGGGGGGAGGCTCAAAAGAAAGGAGTGGGCCACATTTGTTTCATAGACCACAATATCACAGAAGGTGCCCAGTGCTCCAGAGAAGAGGCTAAACTGATTAAACTCCAAGGCCGGGAGAATTATGAGACAGTTAAAGAGCTGCAGACAGACAATACAATATATGAGATAATAAAACCAACATAATTCCTAGGAAAGATCTGAGAATTGCACAACTTAAAGAAGACCCCAAAGGAAAGCCTGGCTTTGGCTCTTTAAATATTTCTTTGAGGAAAAGCGGCAGCTTCATCTTCTCTTGCAACGCTGGAGTCACTGGACCATGACCCTCCATAGAGGGAAACTGGCCTTTGAATGAAAGCTAGCCGCCCTTTGGTTTATCATTCTCTTTCTTTCATCAGGTGCTTTTCTTTGTCCCTGTCTGTGCTGGGCTGGGCTGGTGTGGGGCCCGTGGTTCAGGAGCAGCTGATCTCAGAGGAGCCGTTGCTGGCACTGATTGGCTTTTATCTCCCTGTATCTCATTCTCCCCCTTTCTTCTTGGTGGCGAGTCCTAATTTATTGCCTGACTGCCTGGCTGCGTGTATAACACATGAGTTATTTTCTCTTTGAACCTTTACTCTTATTTTCTATCCCTTTCTACAGCCCTTTCCCCACAGGCCAGGAGAAGTCTCTGGGGGCAGCTGGGGCTGTCTCAGGGACCTGGGCTGATGTCCCATCAACCTTCAGACACTCAGGTCTCCCAACCTGCTGGCTGTCTTCAGCCGATGACATGAGGTGGTGTGGCCCTTCTCTGCACTGTGTCACGTATCATCAGCCCTACACCTGTGACGGCCTTGGAAGTCACCCTTCCAATCACCTGGCTAAAGAGTTCCACCCCTCTCAGTCTCCAAGCCTTCATCTCTGTCCTCTTGCGGTGTCTCCACTGCAGATTCCTAGGTGGCCACATGTAGCAGCGCCGTGTGCAGGCACCCATGCCAAGTACACACTGAGTGTCAGGCACTGCTCCAGACCCTGGGGTGGGGGCACAGCAGCCAACACCACATGAAATTCTGCCTTTGGTGGAGCTTGGTGAGACAGACTGAAAAATCAATCCAGGAGTACATCTTTGTCTCTCCAAGGGAGACGAGTGCCATGGAAAAACAGCAGGGACAGGGGTCAGCAGTGCTGGGTGGGACTGGAGGTTTGCAGGTTTAAACAGGGTCACCAGGGCAGGGGGCCTCCCCAAGGTGATGCCTGGGGTGGGTCATGCTGGGTGGAGGGAACCAGAAGAGGAACTGGCCTGAGGACGGAGGTGTCTGGCAAACTGGAGAGAGGAAAGGGAGCTAGTGCAGCGGGTCTAGAGAGATCCGGAGGTGTGGACGGCAGGGGAAGGAGGTCAGGGAGGGAATGGGGGGCCCAGGTGCTAAAGGGTCTTGGGGTGCCTGTGAAGGCTTCGGCTTCTCCAAGATACCTAATTCAGAGCCCTGTGCACAGGGCCTGCCCCCGCTTTCTCCCATTCATTCCTCCCCCATCCCCCAGTTCTTACTGTCATAGTCTCTATGCTCTTTGGGACCCTGGCCCCTCAATTGTGCTCTGACAAATCCTTGACTCCCTTCCTGCCCCACTCACTCGTTCCCAGTACCTTGAGGGTCACTTCTAGGAGGCTCAGCTGCCTCCCCTGGACAGCCCCCAGTCCTGAGCACTCCCTTTTCTCCCCCTACCAGGCCTGCTGAGCCTTGCCTGGGAGTTATCGTCGATGTGCACCCCGCCCCACGCTTTCCCGGCTCTGCGGTCTCTGCTCTCTCATCATGCTCCCTGTGGACCTCCTTCCAAACCATCTCCCACCTGCAGGGCTGCAGCGGCCCTTCCTGATGTCACCCTCTGAAGATGCAGACTGGCCAGGGAGGGGATTTCAGCTTTCCTGCCACCATGAGGTCTCCTGTGTGCCCTTCACCTTCCTCCTGAAGCTGAGGGGGAAGGGTGTCCTTACCACGGTCAGCCTTCCTTCCGTTTACCATAGATGTCCTCAAAGGAGGGTCCTCTGCCGATGCTCACACTCACCCCATCCCAGCGTCATTACCGACACTGCTCTCTCAGGGATCACTGGCTCCCTGTGGCTAGATCTTCTGCCCAATCCACCCCTGTCTGCTGGACGTCCTCGGTCCCTGGCCACCCTGAATTCATGAACACTTGCCTTCCTTGGGGTCCAAGAATGAGACCACTGTCTGGTGCTTCCCCTCTCTGGACATCCCTTGGTCGTTTTACCTCCCATCTTTAATATGCTCCCCCCAAATATTAATAAGACTCTTGACCTCAAGAAGACAGGTCACAGGTGATAGCCCATTGGCTGAATTTCACCTGTATACACATGTTAAAAAACATATGTTAGGGCCAACTTGGAACAATGAGGTGTATTTTACATAAACATGCAGGAATCTGGCTGCTGTCCCAGGCATCACTGAGCTGGCATTCCTGTAGGGCGGGAACGCAAAAGCTGTGACCCCAGGATGGCTCTCCAGCTCTCTGGACCCATGCAGCCCCCTGTCCTCCCAGGAGTGTGTCCATCTGCTAACAGGCAGCTGGCTGCAGGGCAGGCAACCATGTCTGCAAGCTTCTTCCCTGGAAATTTCAGCCGTGTTGGAGGCACCATCTGTTACTGCTGAGAATACTGCCTCTCTGCCTCTTGAAATCCACTGCCCTCCTAGGCTGCAGTCACTGATTTCCAGCTGCCTCCAGCCCCAAGGCCCTCCTCCCAGCTCTCCTCTGGGCTCCTCTTTCTGGCCCGGCACCCCCAGGCATGGAACAGCACCCAGCACTCAGGGGGCACCCTGAACATGCCAACAGATCAATGCCCATGTGCTGGGGAGGGGCTGACGTGTGGCTGGATCACCCTTGGTTTCTAAGGGATCTCCCTGGGGTTAACAGCCGGAATGCAATTCCGCGTCACTCACTGCATCTCTCATCATGACTCAGGTCCCTGATTCCTGTTGAGATGAGTGAGCGGCCAAGAAAACATGGCCCAAACTGAGTGCTCACTTTTACCTGCTTTTTCTCCCATATCTCTGGAGACAATGCAACAGGTAGAAAGAATGTACGTGCTCCTGTCAGAACATCTCAGATCCAAATCCCATCTTTGCTCTTAACAGCTGTGTGACCTTGAGCAAGTCACTGAACTTCTCCTTATGCATGAAATGTGGCAAGTCAGAAGTGCTCGGGGGGGTTGGTGCAGAGCAGTCAGTGCATCAGGGGTGATGTCCTTTGTGTGTGGTCTAACGTAGCACCCGCCATAGCAATGCTGTGAGGAAGACTCTACGTGGAACATTTGAAAAAGCTTCACTTCAGCGCCAGGCACAGTGGCTCAGGCCTGTAATTCTAGCACTTTGGGAGGCCAAGGCAGGAGGACTGCCTGAGCCCAGGAAATTGAGACCAGCCTGGGCAATATAGTGAGACCCCTGGCCCTACAAAGAATTTTCTAAAATTAGCAGGCATGGTGGCACATGCTTGTAGTCCCAGTTACTCAAGACGCTGAGGTGGAAGGATCACTTGAGCCCAGGAGACTGAGACTGCAGGAAGCTATGATTGCCACTGCACTCCAGCCTGGACGACAGAGTGAAACTCTGTCTTTGTTTTTTTTTGTTTTTTTTTTTGAGGCAGAGTCCTGCTCTGTCGCTCAGGCTGGAGTGCAGTGGCACTATCTCGGCTCACTGCAAGCTCCCCCTCCCGGGTTCACGCCATTCTCCTGCCTCAGCCTCCCAAGTAGCTGGGACTACAGGCGCCTGCCACCACGTCCGATTAATTTTTTGTATTTTTAGTAGAGATGGGGTTTCACAATGTTAGCCAGGATGGTCTCGATCTCCTGACCTCGTGATCCGCCCGCCTCGGCCTCCCAAAGTGTGAGCCACCACGCCCGGCCGAAACTCTGTCTTTAAAAAAAATAAAATTAATAGAACACAATTATATACACTAAATAAAATGAAAAGCTTTGCTCTCACTGCAGCAGGGGGTTCTCGGGACACAGGCCAGAAGCAGACACTCTTCCTCCTGCTGCGTCTCTTTCTTCCAGGAGAGCGTGTGCAATGCTAGTGTCTGGAGTCTGATTCTTGGCTGCTGGGAGCTACTTGACTTGTGACTGGATCTCACACATCCAAAATAACTAACTTTGAGAGATGGATTAAATCCAAATCAAGCCTTTGCTCGGCCTGCTCAAGGACTCTCGTTCACCCCGAAGTATTCTTTCTATGTCAAAGCAAAGAAGACCCTCTGTCAGCTTTAGGAATCATTTTCTGATGAGTGCTCCTTCTGTGGGTGTCCATTTCAACTTCAGACTCTCATCTGTCAGTGAGGTTTTCCACCTCAGTGTGGCTTCGCTGGCTAAGGAGATGCTACAGTACTAATCGATTTCAAGGTTTTTGAACAAACAGCCATAAATACTTAAGCCTCCGCTTTGCCTATTAAGGAAAATGTCATGCGAGATAATGATTTTGTCTCTGCCTGACAGGAGTATTTGCACAGAGGACAGGATTATTTTAACCTTTCCACACATTCTGAAACCTTGAACCTATTTGATCTTTCTCTATTCTGTAAGTATCCGTGTGGCCAAATAGGACAAATTACTGAACAATCAGGAGGAAAAAATGCTAGCAAAAGCTGGAACAGGCTAGGCACAGGTGGTGGCTTACGCCTATAGTACCAGCAACCCAGGGACTGAGGCAGGATGATGTCCTGAGCCCAGGAGGTTGAGGCTGCAGTGAGCTGTGGCACTCCAGCCTGGGCAACAGAGTGAGGCTCTGTCTAAAAAAAAAAAAAAAAAAAAAAAAAAACAACCCAGGCAGGGTAGCTCACACCCATAATCCCAGCACTTTGGGAGACCGAGGCAGGTGGATCACCTGAGGTCAGGAGTTCAAGACCAGCCTGGCCAACATGGTGAAATGCTGTTTCTACTAAAAATACAAAAATTAGCCAGGCTTGGTGCCTGTAATCCCAGCTACTCGGGAAGCTGAGGCAGGAGAATCGCTTGACCTGGGAGGTGGAGGTTGCCGTGAGCTGAGATCACGCCACTCACTGCACTCCAGCCTGGGCAATAGAGCAAGACTCCATCACACACACACACACACACACACACACACACACACACACACGCCAACAAAAAAGGTGAAACAACCTCAAGTGATTATTGATTGATTTTCCAAAGCAGTGGTACCTGATGTTTTCAATGAAAGCCGACTGGAATCCACATATAGATTTTTGTTCCTGCTGGTCAGTATGATGTCACTTCTTATAAACTGAAAGCACTTGGAGGGCAAGGGCCATCTGATGTATTTTTGTATCCCTTGTGGCACCACGCTTAAAGACAGAAAGCACGCAGATGCTGTCTGGACATGTGAGTCACTCAAAGTTTCGAGCAGTTTAGTGTAGTGAGCAGTGCAAAGGTTTGGAGGTGACCTGGGCTTGCAATCAAAGCCTAACTCTGGCATTTCTCAGTAACATGGCCTTAGACACGTTACTAACCACCTCTGTCACCTCATCTGAAACACAGGTCTGATGCTACCTCCCTGTGGGGCTTGTCATGAGGATTAAATGAGAGAAAGTTTATTTTATTTATTTATTTTTTTGAAACGGAGTCTCACTCTGTTGCCTAGGCTGGAGTGCAGTGGCACAATCTCAGTTCACTGCAACCTCCGCCTCCCAGGTTCAAGCGATTCTCCTGCCTCAGCCTCCTGGGCAGCTGGGATTACAGGTGCCCGCCATCACGCCCAGCTAATTTTTGTATTTTTTAGTAGAGACGGGGTTTCACTATGTTGGCCAGGCTGGTCTTGAACTTCCACCTCAATTGATCCATCTGCCTCGGCCTCCCAAAGCACTGGGATTATAGGAGTGAGCCACTGCGCCCAGCCAAGAGAAAGTTTATCATGTGCCTGGCACACGGTAGACAATAGAAGGTGGTCACTTCCTCTATTATTGCTTGTACAGTAGACGTAAGGAGGGGAATGAAGGCTTCAGATGTGAAAGTATCCAGAGAGCAGAGTATTCTCTGTGTACGAAGATGCCTGAAGTTACCAAGACATGCCAGAAGTGTGTTTAGGTGTCCCTGTTGAGGGCGGTGAGGAGGTTCTCCAACACACAACAAGTGTGATAGACTAAGTCCCCTCTCCCCTACAGATGTCCACATCCTCATCCCTGGAACCTGTGTATATATTACCTTTATGCAGTAAAAAGGATTTTGCAGAGGTAAGTTAAGGATCTTGAGCTAGGGAGATGATCCTGTATTATCCAGGTGGGCCCCATATAATCCCAAAGATCCTTGTAGGAGAAGAGGGAGGCTGGAGGGTTGTAGTCGGAAAAGACAGAGATCGCAAGATGCTACATTGCATGGAGGAGGAAAGAAGGCACCACGAGCCAAGGAATGCAGGTGGCCTCTCGAAATTGGAAAAGGCATGGATGGCAACAGGTTCTCCCCTAAAGCTTCCAGAGGAAACCAGCCCTGCCCACAGTTTGACTTCAGCCCAGTGAGGCTGATTTTGGACTCTGATCTCCAGAACCACAACATAAATCTGAGTTATTTTAAACCGCTGAGTTTGTGGTTATGTGTTACAGTGGCAACAGGAACTCATACCGTGAATGATACTGAAACACGACAATGAAAAAAGACATGACACTCAAACGGACAAACCTTAATGATACGGAAAATTTCATCTCTGCCGGACACTGTTGCTCCTGGTGTTATGAGATAGCTGAGGTGTTACTGAACACAAGGAGTTATTTGTCGGAACAGGAGAGACCTGGTCTTAATAGAGATGAGGTTCAATGTCACCTTTATTCCTAAAAATGCTGCCATTCCCCATCACTAAGCTTTTACAGCATCTGCTGAATTGTTAAATGAAGCCTGAATGTCTCATAATCACAGCCTGCTTAATACCTGTCATCTGGTAACAGGCTTTGGAATAAATACTACATCAAGAGGTTGCATTTCTAACAGTACCCTGTCTATTCATATCTGAAAAATAAGACTATTTAATTTCACCTTGTGTCTGGAAGTACTAACAAGGGAGTTCTTTTAGGGGAAAATCCCAGTAAGTTATGCAGTAAGATCACATATCACCCCTAGCCATGCGATTCAGAATTTAAATTTCTAAATGAAGTCTACATGTCCAGTCTTGAAATATCATAAAAGTAAAAGGTCTTCACAAAGGAATAAAAAGCAGCCTCCCTTTTGGAATAATGACTATGGAGCGTCTACCAGATGCAAAATGTTGTATTAGGCACTGTGATCCACACAGCAATTCTACAAGGAGGATATTATCCCCAACGTGCTGCTGAAGAAACGGGGTTCAGAGATGTTAAGTAACTCACCTGAGTCCCCGCAGCTTGTAAATAACCGATTCCAGATTGAAGCTCACACTGGTCTGACTTCTGAGCTTGTGGGTGCCTTTTTCACTGTCCCTACTGTCTCTGAGATAAATGCATGGGGTAATCTGTTGAATACATGTGAGACCGGCTGCCAACAGCTCATCTGAGGGCTGTATGAAGAGCTGAAGCCGGCTCAGCTTTGGATGCGTTGCTCTCTACCATGCTGGGGTTCAGATGGGAAAAAACTGGCGTCCACAGGACTGTGTGTGGATGGAAAGTTGGCTCTACAGTGACAACCCATTCTATCACTGGCATGTGGGATGTTTCATAAAACAGGAAAAAAAATCCTCAGTAAGTGTTGTAACAAAAGCAGAGCAGCACGGCCGCTGCTGTCAAGATACAAGTCCCGGAACCATTTTGCTTAGAACCACACTGATACATTCTTCCTAGGCCAGACAACGTGCAGTTTAGAACAGTCATCACTCCGATGCTGCTAAAACGCCATCACTGCAGCCACCTTCTCACCTCGCTTTTCAGGCAGAGTATTTTCACAATCAATTCCCTCCACTCAACAGCGTTTTCTTTTGTGGGGGAAGGGCTGGGGGGACAGAGTCTCGCTATGTCACCCCAGCTGCAGTGCAATGGCGTGATCTCAGCTCACTGCAACCTCTGCCTCTTGGGTTCAAGCAATTCTCCTGCCTCAGCCTCCTAAGTAGCTAGGATTACAGGTATGCACCACCATGCCCAGCTAATTTTTTGTATTTTTAGTAGAGACAGGGTTTCACCATGTTGGCCAGGCTGGTCTTGCACTACTGACCTCATGATCCACCCACCTTGGCCTCCCAAAGTGCTGGGATTATAGGCGTGAGCCACCACGCCCGGCCAACAGTGTTTCTTAAATGATTTTGACCATGACCATGTAAGAAATACATCTTCCCAAGCAACTGGTTCACATGGAGCAAACAATAGTTCCAGGAAGCAAGACACAACCTTACTATGTGCAATGGGCTCTCCTCTTTCCTCTATTTTCGTCTGTTTTGTCCAGTTTATCCATTAGTGGTCACGACCATGCAATGACTTCATGATTCGCCAGTGACCCCATATCCCATGAGAGTGCTGTGTTTACAGCTTGGGAGTGCCGGTCTAGAAAACGAGCACTGGAGTTCCTACCTCTGGGGCGATGTAATCTGGAGTCCCACAGAAGGTCCTGGTCGTGACTCCATCCATCATGTGTTCCTTGCACATCCCAAAGTCAGCAATTTTGATATGTCCTTCTGAATCCAACATGACGTTATCTAACTTCAGATCCCTGCAAGGAACCAGGTTAAATCAGAGTCCTTCCCATGACATAACATGGTTTGCTTTGGAACTGGTGAAATAGAAGGATATTTGAATACCTGTCAGCTCAATGGCAATATTAACTATAAGTCCCTGGAGAGCAGTATCAGGAGTTACTGTGTGTTGATATCTTCAGAGACTAATATTGTGCCTGGGCTATGGCAGGTGCTTAAATGCATACTGAATGGATGAGTAAACGACTGGACTAGTGATTCCCAATCTTGCCTGTGTCTGTGACTCTACAGATTCCAACTGAGCACATCTGGGGAAATCTCAATCATCTGATTTATTCATGTCCCACACAGGGGGTCTGACACACGACCAGGTTTGCAAAATCACGGGTTTAGAACCACCTCACTGGGTCATACACATGTCCCTTCCATTCTGCCTGTGCCACATATCCTTCTAATTATGCTTCAATTAATACTGGAAGAAATTCTTCCTTCTTTGGCACCAGACTTTCAGCGCAGCTACTAACAGGAAGAATTTAATTCAACAGATTTCTTTCCTTGCCTCTCCCCAGTTCCCTGTGTTCTGCTGCTGCTGCACATCTGTAACAGGAATTCAGTTTCCATTGCTCCCTGACCTCCATTCCAAAGACAAGGCAGTGGAAGGAGCTGTCAATGGAGAGAAAAATGTGTTTTCTTACGGAAAAAGTAGAAACAAGATAAAAAATCTTTGAGGTCTAGAAATCAGAAGGTGACTCTGATTTGCCTCCAGGGTGAGGAAGAAGGTGGGTCCCAGCAGGTCTCTGTTCCTCCTGGGGGGTTATCAGCTCTGCGTCTTAAGTCGCCATTCCAGAATGACATGGCCACAGAAGCCCTGCTAACCTCTCTGCTGAGCTGCTGGTAGGAGGGCTTCAATACACACCTATAAATGATTCCTCTTTTATGAAGAAAGAACAATCCGATGGAAATCTCTGCCGCATAGAATCTGCAAAAGAAAACGGGCGTCAGGTTTCTCGCTTGCTTCTTTAGATGCCTGTATACTTTTCATTCTCAAGTTCAAGCATCAAAGAGAGAAAAGAATGTCGGACCCAGAGGCTTTCAGAGACCAGTATCGCCTGCACGTGTTCTTCCAACCCCCGGTCCTCCTTCCATCACTTCGTCCTCCAGTCCATCCGCCAATGAGACAGCTAATAAAACCAATGAGGCCAGCTTCTTATTTTCGTATGGGGAAGGTGGACAAGTAGCTTATTGCCTGCAGAGTAATTTCTAATACAATCATTTAAAGAATGGATACCAGTTAGACTATTCTATGTCAGGAGTATGGCAGAGTAGAGAAAATTTCCATTTTCCTATTCACTGACAGAATACACTGGTGTTTGAAAGTATAATACAATTACTCCCCGGAAGGCAAAGTATAGTGGGTGATGAACTCTTTAGCTAGTGTTTTCATTCCTTCCAAGTGTTAGAATAAATGAGACACACATCATGATTCATATCTGAGTTTACTCTTTTAAATAATTCATAATAAAAAGCAGTAACTACCATCACTTCAAAATCGTTATAGGTTAATAGCTGAAACTCAGATTACAAGGGGGCGAATATTTAAAAATCTGCATAGCATTCAGGAGTCTCTGAAGTCCAAGAAGCCACAAGACTGTGCCTGTGCAAATATCACATGCAGAAGGCTCAAAGTAAGCACATGTGTCTACACCAGCAGAGAAAAAAAAATCTTTAAAGACCAGACCAAACCCTTAACGAGGGGCCACCTCTGAAGGCTAGAAGAGTACAGGAAGGGGGAGGGTGAAGAGATGGGATTACTACAGGTGATTTTTACATTATTTTTCATGCTTTTCTAAACTTTTCTGCAACACAAATAACATAATGAAAGGATATTGGACCAGACACCTTTACGTTACTTCGTAACATAGGGTAACTCTGTGCTATCTGCTCTTTGTAGTCCTGTGTGACCAGACTTTATTTTACAATCTGAGTATTTTAAAGCTTTATAACTACAACATAAGACAGAAGAAAAGGACAGGCATTTCTGAAAACTGCAAAGGAACAATAAGAGCAGAAAAATCCCCCTTCACACTTTTAAAGCTTGCAACCAAAGATTTCCCTATTCCGCCTTCAGTTAATCTTCCCTAGGGTGGATAATCCCTCGCAGGCCAAAAATTCTTCCAATGTATCTCTTAGATGGCACAGCAGCCAGAATCCTATTAACAGCTGCTGACTTCATTCATCAGGGTACATGCCCACGAGGCCTCCTCACTGGGGAACTAAACTCGCCCTTTGTTTAGGCTTGCTCCGCTGCTGTTTCCTGAGTCTTCCTGGCCCCTGAGAGGTGAGATGATGTTTCCAGCACCAAAGTCCCAGCTCCCCACACCCCTCAGATGAATCCCACACCCCTCAGATGAATCTCTCATCTTCACCTGGAGCCCACGTCTTCCTCCTGTGCTGCCAACTCCCTCATCCCGTCATGCAAGGTGCATTCCAATAAAACGTTCTTAACTGAGCTCATGAATCTACCCCCAAACCTCCTCCTCCTTGGTGGCTGCCCCCACCCAAGCCTAAAATGGGGTCTCACCGGAAGAGGTTTCTTTCTTCTCATAGTCAGTAAGTTCTGCTTTTCTTCCTCCAGGATGTTTTTCAAAGACACTTATTCCTCTTTGGCTCCAAGGTCAAGCCCTAACTACAGCTCCATTCCTTCTCATCTATAAAGGGCCTGCACCAGCCTCTACATTCCCATTCATGCTTCCTTCTTCCCCCAGACAGAGAGCTCTGCAAAAACTGAATCTGACGGTGCAAGCCCCACTGCAGTGCCTTCCCTCTTCTGTCCTCCGCAGCCAGGCTCCTTACCAGGCTCTTCACCCAAAGCCCCACCTACCAGGCTCCCCCCAACTCCCCCACCCTCAAATAATCTCAGAGCATCTCCCACACCTGAAGAGCTGCAAGGCTGCTTCCCTGGACTTGCTTCTGCCTCTGCTCACACCTCTTCCTGGAAGGCTCTTCCCCCACCTCTGAGCTAGGCATTTCCTGGGGATGCACTTCCCTCTCCCCCTGATTTTTAGGGGCTTATGTGGTATCCTGTGCAAGTCTCTAAAGTTACAGCAATGAACTATTAATTGTTAGGTGACTTTTCCAACTCCAGGGCGGAGTGTAAACTCCCTCCGGAAAGGGAGTACCTCGTTCCTTTCATACCCCAGTGCCTGGTGCAGAGCAGGTGTGTGATAAACATTTGTTCAATAGATAAGAATGACTCTGTCAATGAGGGTGGACCTGGGTGATGAGGGGACATGGCACCGTCTCCAGTTTATTGGAAATATTGGAAATAGAATAAACTGCTCCTTAGGAATCATCTTAGATGGATCCTACCAGTGTATCTGCCCCCACCTCCCATGTTTAGGTTTATTCAACCTAAAACTGGGCAGAATCCCACTTTCCCATTTCATCCAGCAGAAGTTCCCAGTTGAGGCTGGGCATGGTGGCTCACTCATGCCTGCAATCCCAGCACTCTGGGAGGCCGAGGTGGGTAGACAGCTTGAGCTCAGGAGTTCGGGACCAGCCTGGGCAAGATGGTGAAACCCCATCTCTACCAAAAACACAGAAATGTAGCCAGGCGTGGTGGTGTGCACCTGTAGTCCCAGTACTCAGGAGGCTGAGGTGGGAGAATCACCTGAGCCCGGGAGGCGAAGGATACAGTGGGCCGAGGTCGCGCCACTGCACTCCAGCCTGGGTGACAGAGTGAGACCTCCCTCTCAAGTAAACAAAAAACAAAAAGAAAGTTTTCAGTTGGTAGAACTTGGTTGCTCAAATTAAGGAACTTTAAAAATAATACTCACACTGCTTGTGGTTCCTTAAATTTTCCTACTTGCTGAATGTGGTACATGAGGTCCCCACCGTTGACATATTCCATGACGAAGTACAGCCGATCCTGCAGACCAAGGTTCAAACGTGAGCAGGGCTCCTCCCCAGCCAAGCGGCTTCCTTTACTCTTCACAGGTTGTGTTTTGCTTTCTCATTAGTTAAATGGGGACTGCACGGGCAGATCTGCTCAGTTTAGAGCTCTTTAATGTTTTTTCCAAAGAAAGAATAAGTAATAAACCCTACTGCATGAGGGCCTTGGGAAGTATAAAGTCATTACATAACCCTGAAATAATGGCTCTCCGTCAACGTGTCTGTGCCTTCCTGTTACATATGCTCTCTATTATAGTAATGGCCTCAAACATTCTTCCCTATTTTCCTATCCATATAATAAATTTCTAAGTAAGGGATGGTGTGAGGAATCCACATAAGGCAATTATTTCATTTTAACTCGTGCTTCCCCATGATCCAAATGTTTAAAGCCTGGTTTGCGGTGTCTGGGAAGCATGCCATACTAATGTAGTATTGTGTTTAAATGAATATTCCTGAAAAGACATCTCTTAGGCTTCGGATGACACATGCTCAATGGTACTGGACATGGGACAGGGGACTCTAAATGGAGAGGCTAATCAAATGTTCTTTTGCATCTGAAATATGCCCCAACACTGTTTTTCTATTTTCTCTGTCACTGGTAGGTTAAGTGTTGGCCCCATGATTGGCATGTATCATAGACCCAAACAAATCTGCATATTCATGAGGACATTATGCTGCGACAGACAGGGAGACGGAGGGGTTTAACAGTGAAATAATGACCTCTGCTCTCTGCTAGAAAACATCCCCATTTCACAGAGGCTATTAAAGTGCTGTAGAGGGAGAAAAAAATGATGAAGCTGTGCTAATAGCCAGGAAGCAGCCCTGGGAGCCCCAGTCTCTAGTTTTCCTGTTATGAACTTTAATTTCATCTTCATGTCTTTGTTTTGTAGCTTTCCAGAGCTTAATCAGGGTAACCAGGGTTACAGGCTCTGGGCTGGGATTCAGAGCTGCGGTTGTCTCTTCCGAGCATGCTGCTCTCTCGTCTCTCCCTGGTGTGACTTGATTCAGAGTCAGTGGGAACGACTGGGAGCAGGAAGCTCATCGAGCTGCCAGCGCTAGGCTGACACGTAGTGGCTGGTGCCGGACGCCACAGCCACTGCTGCACACCCAGAGGCTCCATGTGGCTGCAAAGCCATCTGGAGATTCTAAAACCCAACAGCACCAAGAGGCTTCTCCCAAGAGTTTTCAAAGAGGCATTAGACAGAAAGTCGATCTTTGATCAATGGGCAGTTGCAAATAGTAATAATCGCATCAATTATAGCTACTGATTACGGAGTCATATTTAAAATGGACAGCCTCTGAGGAGTGGAAAGGCAGGCTTTGGCAACATCTCACTATGGTGCCATCTAAACATCTCTGTTTCTTGTAGGCCACTTGCAAACCCTGCAATGGACTGATGAGTGCTCTGGAATGTTCTTTTTTGTCCTCTATTTAGTTTTACTTTACGACAGAGCTCAGCAAACTTTTTCCATAAAGGACCAGACAGTACGTATGTTAATACTTTGGGCTATGAGGGTCTCTTGCCGCGACTCAATGCTGCCTTCATGGTTCAAAAGCAGCTGTAGATGACAGATACAGGAAGGAGAGTGGCGATGTCCCAAAACCGCTGTTTATGGATGCTGAAATTTGAATGTCACGATATATGACTCTTTGGATTCCCTTGTCGTGACCTTTCCTAAACTCATGGGCCACAGAGAACAGGCCACAGTTTGCCAATCCCTGTTGTGTGCCACTGAACAAGAACATGCTCTCTTACAAAATCAAATCTCCTTATGCTCCAATGCCACGTTTGGCAGCTGAACCAGTGATTTTAAAAAGCCAAGACTGTGGCCGGGTGAGGTGGCTCGTGCCTGTAATTCCAACACTTTGGGAGGCTGAGGCGGGTGGATCACCTGAGGTCAGAAGTTCAAGACCGGCCTGGCCAACATGGTGAAACCCTGTCTCTACTAAAAATACAAAAATGAGCCAGGCGTGGTGGCAGGTGCCTGTAATCCCAGCTACTGGAGAGGCTGAGGCAGGAGAATCCCTTGAGCCTGGGAGGTGGAGGATGCAGTGAGCAGAGATCGCAGCATGTACTCCAGTCTGGGCAACAGAGTGAGACTCCATTACAAAAAAAAAAGCCAAGACCGTGAGTTATTTTTTTGTTTTTGTATCCCCAAGTCTTAGCACAGTACCAGGCATGGAGAAAACCTTTCATGGAAATGTTTGCTGAACTAAGGCGAGGCACAGTGACTCACACCTGTAATCCCAGCACTTTAGGAGGCCAACCTAGGGGGACTGCTTGAGCTTAGGAGTTCAAGACCAGCCTAGGCAACATGGCAAAACCCTGTCTCTACTAAAAATACAAAAATTAGCTGAGTGTGGTGGTGTACATCTGCGGTCCCAATAACTTGGCAGACTGAGGCAGGAGGATCGCCTAAGCCTGAGAAGTTGAGACAGCAGTGGGCCGTGACTGTGCCAACTGCACTCTAGCCTGGGCAAGAGAGCAAGATCCTGTCTCAAAAAAAAAGAAAAAAAGAAAAAAGAGAAAGAAATGTTTGCTGAATTAAATGACATGAATGCCAAGCAGAGGACATCACAGAAAAGGCATGCCTCATATCTACCAGAGAGAGAGGTGGGAGGTGGTCCCCAGTCACCTCTGCTTGACATCACATCACACCTTTCTCCAGCCTTCTCCAAAGGAACAAGGATGCTAAGAAGCTTTGGGCTGAGGCACAGCCCTGAGAGCTGGGTGCTGCATCACAGAAATACACCCCAGGGTCCTTACCACTGTCTGGAAGCAGGAGTGCAGCTGCGTCAAGAACGGAGGTTTGTCAAGCAGGGCCAAGACTCGCTTTTCTACCATGGTGCACTCCACGTCATCATCCTGAATCACCACATCCTTCTTCAGGATTTTGATTGCGTACAGTTCTTCTGTGCCCTTCCTGTCGGCAAGCATCACCTGAGAACACGTCAAGAACAACCTGAACACTTGTAAGCACACATCTTGGGGGCGGAGGGAAGGAACCAGGCCAGGTGATGGCTCAGTGACAGTTTGTGCACCTCTGTCAATGCGGGATATAATAATATTAAACTTTATGTGCAAATTTGGAAATTCTACACATCACTACAAATTCGGTCCCTTCAGCATTTGCATAACTTCAACGCTGCCAAGATTTGTAAATGGTATAGGCCACTGCCACATGATGGCACTGTTTTGGCTGCGAAAATGAATACTCAACATTCTGTATCAGGATTAGTCTGGAATTATGCACATTTTTCAGGAGTATCCTTAGAGTGAAAACTGACTGACATTTATAATCCCACAAGTCAAGAACCTAGGCTTGAAATCAGTTCCCAGGTCTCTCATGAAATGTGGGGTCACAGAAACCAAATGGAGACGCAGGCAAATTGCTGAAGACCCCATGTCAGTATCTCTTAATGATTGTATTTGTTTACTACAAGTTACCATTTAATTTTTAGTTGTGAAAACTATTCATCAACCAGCATTTCTGAGCATCCCCTCTGTTCCGAACACTGAGAAATAGTAACACACAGTGAACCCACTATAGCTTTTTGGATGCAGTTGTTTTTAGGGAAGTAGAAACCAGGTGAGGACTGTACACTCTGATCTGAGAGACCAAACAGATGCCTCTTTATCAACTAAGATGGACCCTAATGTCAGAGGCGTTTGAACCAGAGCAACTCCATCTTGAATAAGGCTGAGATCTGCTGGGCCGCATTCCCAGGAGGTCAGGCATTCTTAGTCTCAGGATGAGATAGGAGGTCAGCAGGGCTGGTATCACAAGACACAGGTCAGAAAGACCCTGCTGATAAAACAGGATGCAGTAAAGAAACCGGCCAAAATGCACCAAATCCAAGATGGCGATGAAAATAACCTCTGGCTACCCTCACTGCTCATCATGTGCATTATTAGTATGCGGAAAGACACTCCCACCAGCGCCCTGGCAGTGTACAAATGCTATGGCAATGCCCGGAACTTACCTCACATAGTCTAAAAGATGGAGGAACCCTCAGTTCTGGGAATTGCCCGCTCCTTTCCCAGAAAACTCATGAATCATAAAACCCTTGTTTAGCATATGATCAAGAAATACCTATATACTCAGTGAAGCAGCCCATACTGCTGCTCTGCCTGGAGTAGCTGTTCTTGCGTTTCTTTACTTCTCTAACAAACTGACTTTCGCTTTATTCTGTGGACTCGCTCTGAATTCTTTCTTGCTTGAGGTCCAAGAACCTTTCTCTTGGGATCTGCATCAGGACCCCTTTCTGGTAACACTAAAGTTAAGGAAACAGTTATCTATGGGTCGTGAGGGTTCAGGGCCCAGCTGGCATGGCAAATTTCTAAATCCTTACAGCTACAAGATAAACCACTCTTGCTAAACTCCTCAGCAGTAGGAGCTACCAGGCCCCTCCTAACTCTGATTGACAACCCAGATCACTATGACTCAGACTGGACAGAGGACTGGCCTTACAAACATTCTTTTCTATGATGCATCTGCAGGCCTTAAGCCAGTTTCAGCAGCTTGCAGAGCCTGCACACAAACTGTTTTTGTGTCCTGTGGTTCACCTTTTGATCTAAAAAGCCAAATTCCACCTTTTAAATTTTTTTTTTTTTTTGAGACAGAGTCTCGCTCTGTACCCCAGGCTGGAGTGCAGTGACGTGATCTTGGCTCACTGCAAGCTCTGCCTCCCAGGTTCACGCCATTCTTCTGCCTCAGCCTCCCAAGTAGCTGGGACTACAGGCCCTGCCAGCACGCCCAGCTAATTTGTTGTATTTTTAGTAGAGATGGGGTTTCACCGTGTTAGCCAGGATGCTCTCGATCTCCTGACCTCGTGATCTGCCCGTCTCAGCCTCCCAAAGTGCTGGGGTTACAGGCGTAAGCCACTGCGTCCGGCCCTTAAATTTTTTTTTTGAGATGGAGTCTCCCTCTGTTGCCCAGGCTGGAGTGCAGTGGCATAATCCCGGCTCACTGCATCCTCCACCTCCCAGGTTCCACTGATTCTCCTGCCTCAGCCTCCCGAGTAGCTGGGATCACAGGTGCACACCACCATGTCCAGCTAATTTTTGTATTTTTAGTAGAGATAGGCTTTCACCATTTTGGCCAGGCTGGTAACTCAAACTCCTGACCTCAAGTGGTTCGCCCGCCTTGGCCTCCCACAGTGCTGGGATTACAGGCATGAGCCACCGTGCCTAGGCAAATTCCATCTCATTTTAATGCTAAGTCCCCACCCCAAAGTGAACATGAGATGCATGTTACATATATGTTCATCCGCTGTACCTGTGCTAGGCTTCCCTCACAGATATGTATAGCTTTTCCCCCAAACCTGTTGAATATGGATGACTCTACTATGTAACATGGACCCTGTGAGGAATAAAACCCAACCTGCCCTTTCTCTCATCAAAGAGAGGGCACCTTCATTTCACACCACAGACTTTCTTTTCCAGGTTTGCAAACTGATATCACCAACAAACCTCTCCTTTCTACCATTTCGCCATCCTGGTGGCTTCTGGATGACTGTACAAATCATGGGGAAATCTTTTTTTGAGACGGAGTCTCGCTCTGTCTCCCAGGCTGGAGTGTACTGGCATGATCTCGGCTCACTGCAAGCTCCGCCTCCCAGGTTCACGCCATTCTCTGGCCTCAGCCTCCCAAGTAGCTGGGACTACAGGCACCTGCCACCACACCTGGCTAATTTTTTGTATTTTTAGTAGAGATGGGGTTTCACCGTGTTAGCCAGGATGGTCTCGATCTCCTGACCTCGAATCACAGGGAAATCTAATGTCCTGTTCTGGAAACTGTGGGGAGAACAAAATTGATTTGACATTCTCTGCAGAAGCCCCTCCCATTTGCAGATGACTGTCCTCTTACCTTTCCAAAACTCCCCTTCCCCAGCACCATGAGGAAATTGAAGTCGGTGAGTTTCACTCGGTCCAGGTTGTTGGAAGGTTGTTTCCTGTCTTCAGAGGGACTGATGACTTTGTTGCCAGCAGGGCCAAGCTTGGCTTTCTAAATAACAAGCACAAATGGGAAACACATGGGTCATTTTTCTGGGGAAAGAGTGACAGAAACCACGGCATTGTAACTGAGTTTGATGTTTGCTTGGAGGTGGGATGGGGTGAGAAAAGGAACTAAGGGTGAGGATTGAATATCTGTTCAGATATCAGCAGCTACACTCACCCTACGGGGAAAGTCTGCAAAGTAGCAGAAAACTGCTCTCCCTATCAAGAGACAACTCTTTACATAGTCAGCCTAGAACTGATGCGTGGGGATCCGTGTAGGGCTGGTTGGTTGTAATTCTAGTATGTAAAAGTTGACTTCTTGGGAAAAACAGTGCTTCGGGTCCATTAACATAATAAAGGAAATAAACTGTGTACGCATGCTTTTCGTATTTGTAGATTTTCCAATTTAAAATTAATCTGCATAAAGGAAAACTTGTACCCACACCAAAAGGGAGGAAAATGTTCTCTGGAGAGGAACTGCTTAAAATGGCAAAGCCATTCGGATGATTCATTGCTATTTTCAAATGCACAGTAAGAACAGGGGTTGGGTTTTTTTTTTTTGATTTTTGTTTTTCTTTAAATCAAGAGTTGAACTCACAAAAAGACATGGTGATGTGCATAAGAAGAGATCCCAGCACTTTGGGAGGCCAAGGCAGGTGGATCACCTGAGGTCTGGAGTTTGAGACCAGCCTGGCCAACATGGTGAAACCCCATCTCTACCAAAAATACAAAAATCAGCTGGGCATAGTGGTGCGTGCCTGTAATCCCAGCTACTTGGGAGGCTGAGGCAGGAGAACTGCTTGAACCAGGGGGGTGGAGGTTGCAGTGAGCTGAGACTGCACCATTGCACTCCAGTCTGGGAGACAGAGCAAGACTCTGTCTCAAAAAAAAAAAATAAAATAAATAAAAATAAGCGCAAGGCACCCTTTGTGCCTGAAGAATATCTGGTCACTGCCTGGCGGGTGAGCTACCAAAGGAGTTTTTAGAAGCTCTAGCGGGAGCCTTGCCCTCACGACTCTCACCAGGGCCTCAGAGTCCATGTCAAAGGCAAAAGGTAAAAGGGCTCAGCAGAAAAAAGAAGGTAAGTAAACCCACAGGAAGTCTCACTGTCGCCGAAGGAGCCCTGGAGAAGCCTGGAGTAGGCTGAGTCTCCCAGCACAAGACTCTGAATTTTGAACATCTGTCTGATGGGGAGGAGCTGGTTGTAAGAAGCCTTGGCTGCTGGCAGGTCCAGGACCCTGGCCCTTGGCTATACCTCCACAGCCGCATCCCTGAGCCCTAGGGCAATGATTCTTGTCTTGGATACATTCTTTTTTTTTTGACATGGAGTTGTGCTCTTGTTGCCCAGGCTGGAGCGCAGTGCAGTGGCATGATCTCGGCTCACTGCAACCTCCGCCTCCCAGGTTCCAGCGTTTCTCCTGCTTCAGCCTCTTGAGTAGCTGGGATTCGCCAACACGCCTGGCTAATTTTTTTGTATTTTTAGTAGAGACAGGGTTTTGCCATGTTGGGCAGCCTGGTCTCGAACTCCCAGCCTCAGGTGATGTGCCCGCCTTGGCCTCCCAAAGTGTTGGGATTACAGTGTTGGGACTCTGAGGCCCTGGTGAGAGTCGTGAGGGCAAGGCTCCTGCTAGAGCTTCTAAAAACTCCTTTGGTAGCTCACCCGCCAGGCAGTGACCAGATATTCTTCAGGCACAAAGGGTGTGAGCCACCGTGCCCAGCCCATTCTTAATGGAAGGGTGCACCTCCCTCCCTAGTGCAGCAGACCTGAGCTCTGGAGCTCTTGCCAGGAACTCACTCAAGTCAACACCTTGGTGGTTACCAAGATGATGGAGGAGGTAAGGAGGTAAGGAAAGGTAAGGAGGTAAGGAAAGCACTCAAGGGGCTTTACTATGGACCAGCAGCAGAGAAGGCTTCCAAGGAGTCATCCATGGTCCGTCCTGGAGCATCACCATGCCTTCATCCTATACGTACTGACTGAGCCCCCTTGTGCTCTCCTGGGGAGCCTCTGCATTTGCTGGAAGAGACCCTGCTGACACAGGAATTTCAGCAGGACTGGTTTCACAAGATACAGGTCACAAAGAACCCCTAATAAAACAGTATGTGGTGAAGATGCCAGTCAAAACCCGCCAAAACCAACAAGGCAATGAAAGCAAGGTCAGGTCTCCTAGGTGCTGGTCATATGCTAATTATAACACATTGGTGTGCTCTAGGAAATGCCCGCCGGCACCAAGACAGTTTACAAATGTCATGACAACATGTGGAAGTTACCCTACATGGTGTGAAAGGGGAATCCTCAGTTCCAGGAATTCCCTGCCCCTTTCCCAGAAAACTCAGGAATAATCCACCCCTCATTTAGCATTTGATCAAGAAATAACCACAAAAATAGCCAACCAGCAGCCTTCAGGGCTGGTCTGCCTATGGAGCAGCCACCCTGTTACTCCTTTGCTTTCACTTTACTCTGTAGGCTTCCTCTTGAATTCCCTCCTGCCCAAAGCCGAGAACCTATGTGGCCTTTTAGGCTGAACCCCAATTTTGGGGTTCACCCTGTGACTGCCAGCTGTGTCTAGATTCCCAACCCTAACAGTACTCAGCATAGGACATGCACTCAGCTCTCTGGTTGAACAACTACAGAATTGAAGCCCAAATGTGCTTATCAGATGCCGTGCTGTTGGGTGATGCTTTTCTCTGATAAGAATAACTTGCTCGTGGCCAGGCACGGTGGCTCACGCCTGTAATCCCAGCACTTTGGGAGGCCGAGGAGGGTGGATCATGATGTCACGAGTTCAAGACCAGCTTGGCCAACATGGTGAAACCCCATCTCTACTAAAAAAACACAAAAATTAGCTGGGCATGGTGGCACGTGCCTGTAATCCCAGCTACTCGGGAGGCTGAGGCAGGAGAATTGCTTGAATCAGGACCTGGGAGGCAGAGGTAGCAGTGGGCGAGATTGTGCCACTGCACTCCAGCCTAGGCTACAGAGCGAGACTCAGTCTCCAAAAAAAAAAAAAAAAAAAAGAATAACTCACTCGTTCAGGGATCAAATCTCAGGGCTTGCATAATACGTGCTTTGATGAGTTGAGTGCCCCCATTTGACCAGACCAGAGACATTAAAACACGAGGGAGAGATGGCTCTGACATTTTTGCTTCCAGACACCTGTGACTTTGGGGCCACTGGAAACATAGAAGGCCCATAAAGATAAAACATGAATTGCGATGCTACACACACTGGCCTGCCCACTTTGGCAGGGCCAACCCAGTCCTCTAAACACTGGCCCCAGCAATGATTCTAAGTTGAGAAACTTCCTCGGCTGTGTCCTAATTTAATTTTTTATTTTTAATTTTTTGAGATGGAGTTTCGCTCTTGTTGCCCAGGCTGGAGTGTAGTGGCGCGACCTCGGCTCACTGCAACCTCTGCCTCCTGGGTTCAAGAGATTCTCCTGCCTCAGCCTCCTGAGTAGCTGGGATTACAGGCACGCACCACCAAGCCAAGCTAATTTTTTTGTATTTTTAGTAGAGATGGGGTTTTGCTGTGTTGGCCAGGCTGGTTTCGAACTCCTGATCCATCCGCCTTGGCCTCCCAAAGTGCTGGTATTACAGGTGTGAGCCACCACACCTGGCCGGCTGTGAGGAGGTGGAGGCAGGAGGATAGTGTGAGGCCAGGAGTTTGAGACCAGTCTGGGCAAAACAGTGAGACCCCCATCTCTAAAAATAAAAAATAAAGAACAAAAATAATAATAATAAATACTTAGCACTTACTATAAGGGCACTTACTATAACGGCAAGTACCATACTTAACACACTTATTTCCTTTAAGCTTCACAGCAATCCTAATTTATAAATGAGGAAACAAACTGAGAAAGGTTTAAAAACTTGCCCACAGTCACACAGGTAAAGAGAAGACCTGGAACTTGACTTACCTCTACTGATTCTAAGTAGAACTCTTAGAATCTTTCTACTAAACCATTAATTTCCAGGCTTCTATTCCAAAATAGAATATTTACTTGGAAAGAAAGAAAACAGAGAGTAGGGAAAAGATGATTAGAGATAAGCTTCAATCAGCTAGTAAAGACCTGCTGCATAAAGCAAGGGAAATAATATGCACTGAAGCCACCAAAAAACAAGAGACCTTCTAAGCTGCTGGAAGCAAGATTCATCTGAATTCCTCCCACCTCTACCTGCTCCTCCCACCTCTACCTCCTCCATTAGTTTGTTCTCCAAAAGATAGATGGGCGTGGGGATCCATATGGGCCAGGGAAAGTATGTTTACAGCTAAATAATCCGAAGGAGGCAGAGGCCAACTTAGAAGACCAGCCCTTCTCACCTGCTGCTAACTCACTTGACCCCCTCCCTCTCCCAAGAGGCCTGTTCCATACTCTGCCTTTCAAAGGAAGGCCTGTACCCCTGCAGACCTGGATCCTGTTCCTGAAGAAGCTTCAATCAGCTTAGAGACAGGAGATGCAGCCATCGGTATTTAATGCCCTTTGCTCCCAATACTGTCTTTAAAAAAAAAAAACTAAAGGAAAGAAGGTGAGGAAAAGACCTAAGTTTCTTAGGAGACATGTAGGTCCATTTCTCTGCCATCCTATCTGTAAAAAGGAGGGTAATTCCATACCCCTTGGGCTAAAAAAAAAAAATAAATAAATAAATAAATAAATAAATAAATAAATTTAAAAGAATAGATAGTAAGTGCAAATTTGAGATGAGAATACTGACTGTGCCACCCTGCTCTGCTCTTCTGACTTAGAATAAGAAAAAAGTTATCAGAAAGAGGCACAGATTAATTGTACTTTCTCAGGATTCACAATAACATCTGAAAATACCCAAACACTGACTTGCTGATCTGAGGTGCTTGAAACAGGTGAAAACCACTTTCACCTGGGTGAAGCTGCTATTCATACTACCAACAAATGCCCCGCTTCCAACTGCAGCACGTGGTTCTACCCAGCTACGCTGGACTCCTTTGACATTCCCAGTCATTCCTCCTTCCTCCTTTGACACTTCACCACCACGTCAGGGGATGTGGGCTGATGCAGTGATGGGCCTCCAGATAGGCAGGGGGCTTTCTACACACGTTGCCACCTACCGCCTCGACGCAGACATAACCTAACGACGGCCTTGTGAGTTTCATGTTATGATCTCAGTCTGGTTATAAGCATGAGACATTGCCCACAGTCAGGCTAAAGGCTGACAAAAACATTTTTACATTCAATTACTTCTGAACTTATTTGCAATATGACCTTGGCCTCGGGTCTCAAATCAATCACCAGGTTTGAGAGGAGCATCCACAAAGGACACCTGCTCCCACAAGGTGGAGCTGGGCAGAGGATGCCACAGGTTTCCTGCTCTGCCTGGGCAGATTCCTTTCAGCTGGAAGCAGAGCTGAGTTTCTGGAGGCTGGCAGAGCAGGCAGCTGGTTGGGAAGGAGACAGACGGGGTGTGGGGTGCAGGGCAGGCTGACCACATCCATATCAGAGAGCTGGCTTCTCAGTGGCCTGGTCCAGAGGGTCAGAATGGATTTCTCCCCAGCCCAAGACAGCCCTGAGATCAGAGCAGACCCAGCATCTTCACGCCCTTGCTCCCATCAAGAGCAGCACTTCTGTTTCCACTACAGAACGCACTTCCTGAGCCATCTCCACGCTGCCACCTGCAGGCCTTGCTGCCAAAGGACACAGAGCCGTCCAATGCTGAGTTTTTGAAAGCAGTTCTTTTACGGTAGGAAAATCCACGGTATGGCAACCTCAGGGGTCTGGGCCTGGCTTTGAGCAAGTCCCACTTGCGATCTGGGTCTAATCAATGCTGGGGTTGAGGGAGACAGCCAGTGGATATCCAAGCAGCTACGTCACTGGGGGCGGGGGATGCCTGAGGGCAGGGGGACAAGGAACCATATAGGACTTCCAGGTGGGCAGGGGCGCCAGGGCTGAGGATCAGATGCAGCGTGAGGCTTGACCTCCAGACCTCTGGTCAGCACCTCTGTCTTCCTGAAGACCCAGCCCTCCCTGGCCTGCCGTTTCTCCTCTACCCCTAGCCTGGCTGACCTCTCCCACTCCTTCAGGTGCCAGCTCAACTGCTATTTCTTCAAGGAAACCGAGACAGGAATAATACAGGGTGGTAGCAGGAGAATAGAAAATTCCAGGCAGCAGTTTCATGGGACCAGCAAAAAAAAAAAAAAAAAGTTGAAATAATTGCATAAGCGGCCAGGCGCGGTGGCTCAAGCCTATAATCCCAGCACTTTGGGAGGCCGAGACGGGCGGATCATGAGGTCAGGAGATCGAGACCATCCTGGCTAACACGGTGAAACCCCGTCTCTACTAAAAAATACAAAAAACTAGCCAGGCGAGGTGGCGGGCGTCTGTAGTCCCAGCTACTTGGGAGGCTGAGGCAGGAGAATGGCGTAAGCCCGGGAGGCGGAGCTTGCAGTGAGCTGAGATCTGGCCACTGCACTCCAGCCCGGGCGACAGAGCAAGACTCTGTCTCAAAAAAAAAAAAAAAAAAGAAATAATTGCATAAGCTAGGGGCCCACAAGACCCTAAAAATCAGGATGTGGGCCAAGCTGGCTAAGACCAATTGGACCCCCCTTGGTGCTGGATTTGACCCAGTTTCACCTGGGACCTCATTGTCCGCTCATTAACATCCTCAGTCCTCTACCTACCAGTGCCATGACCATTCCAGGAACACCAATATTTACTGTAAAAACGGGTGGCACCACGTTTCTGAGAAATCTCCACCTTTCCCCAGGAATCTTCAGGAATATTCCACCCCTTAAAGAAACCCATAAAGGTAGCAGGCCCCAAACCCCCTTGCAAGTAACTCTCTCTAGAGTACGCCTGCCTTTCCCTTTCTCAAGTGTATACTGTTCACTTTGCAATAAATCTCAATATTTTCACTATCTTCTGACTCATCCTTGAATTCCTTCCCATGGCAATATCAACAGCCTGGACACCGGCTGAGGTCGAGGTCCCACCAGTGTTTGGGAACCTCCCCTAGCCCACCAGCATCAAAACCCCTCCCCAAAGATGTCCTGTTGCTCTCGCTGGTGGGCTACTGCTAAAATGACAGTGGGAGCCAGGCACGATGGGCCATGCTTGTAATCCCAGCACTTTGGGAGGCCAAGGCATGTGGATCACTTGAGGTCAAGAGTTCAAGACCAGCTGGCCAACATGGTGAAACCCCGTCTCTACCAAAAAATACAAACATTAGCTGGCGTGGTAGTGGGTGCCTGTAGTCCCAGCTACTTGGGAGGCTGAGGTGAGAGAATCACTTAAACCCAGGAGGAGACGGTTGCAGTGAGCCGAGATCGCGCCATTGCCCTCCAGCCTGGGTGACAGAGTGAGATCCTGTCTCAAAAACAAAAACAAACAAGAAACAAACAAAAACAGTGGTCCTGTCCCAGATTCACTGGCTTCCCACACAACAGAGAGAAAAAGGCCGAGCGCTGTGATGGCTGAAGAGACTCGCTCTGCTCTCTTGGCTTACTTCCTACCACTACCTCCGCCTTGGTCCCAGCCATGCCAGCCTGCCGCAAGCTCCCAGCCGCCTCCTGCCTCGGGAGGCCAGCTCCGCCCTTCCCTCTTCTGCTGTTCAGTCACCTCCACAGTGGTCTTCCTGAAACCCCAACACTCCTTCCTTCTCCCCGTTAGCTTTCTTTCCAGAACCCGCTGCCACCTGACTACAAGTCTTGGAGGGCAGGGGCCTTGCTGTTCTGTTCACCTTCAAAGTTCAGCTCAAGCGGCTCCTTTTGGTTTCTCTGGAATTTCCAACCTTCAGCAGACAGGGCCCCACCCACATCCCCTGAGCTTTCCGTTCTGCACAGCTGCGAACACCTGAGGGTTCCATTCGGGTCACTCCTGCAAAGGGAGCCCAAGGTGCCCGAGTTATGGCCCTTTCAACCAACCACAGCCCTCCACCAGCCCGGAACAGGAAGCCTGTTTCAGAACGTTCCCCCAGCTCACTGACGGACTGAGCTCCAGCTGCCTACAGTGGTCACCAGCTTGAGAACATGCCCTTGGCTGGGTCCCCCCCTTCCCTGGCTCCCATCTTTACTCCCCACCCGTGTCTCCTGGGATCCCTCCTGGAATGAACTTCTCAAAACCCTGGGGCTGTGTCAGCTTCTGGGGAACCTAAGACACATTTCCTCTTCTTGGACTTTTTTTTTTCTAGACAGGGTCTCGCTCTGTTGCCCAGGCTGCAGTGCAGTGGCATGAGCACGGCTCACTGCAACCTTAACCTCCTGGGCTCAAGTGATCCTCCCATCTCAGCCTCCTGAGTAGCTGGGACTACAAGCATACATCACCACACTCGGCTAATTTTTTTTTTTTTTTTTTTTGTAGACATGGGATTTTGCCATATTGCCCAGGCTGGTCTCAAATTCCTGAGCTCAAGTGATCCGCCCATCTCAGCCTTGCAAAGTGCTGGGATTATAGGTGTGAGCCACCACACCTAGCCTCTTGGATTTATTGATCTGTCTTCCTCACTAGCCTGTGAGATCTTAGGAGGTAAGGACCAAGTCTTGCTCAAGTTTGTATCTTGAGACCAAGCACTGTATCAGGCACATAAATTCAAAACTCAAGAGTTCTCTCTCTCATTCATTCACATTTGTGCTCATTTGCAGTGAGCTGAGATCTGGCCACTGCACTCCAGCCCGGGCTGCTTAGTAAGCACTAAGACTGACAGAATTGACAGAGGCCAACTTACAGCCAGCACTAGTTGGCCAGATGATGAACTAACACAAAAAGGCAGCTGGTGGTATCAAGTGAGTTGATGCAGACAAGCAGCCCTGGACTCTGCATTTGCACCTTCATATTATAATCCGAACTCTTTCTCTCAAGCAATCACTGTTTACGCTGGGACAGCCACAGAGAAATGCTGGGAGGGCCCTCCTGCCTTTAGGGTGGTTGGCCACACGATGACCCTCCCCAGAGGCCACAGGAGACGAGTTAGCCAGGCTAACTGAAACCATGCCCTTGGAAGGGTGTCTCTGAAGGGCTCTTCCTCTGCTGAGAAGTCTGGCGTGCCTAAGATCCAGCTGGGATCTCTGGCTCAAGAGCAACAGTGAGCCCTGAGCTGACCATTTCTTTCTCTGAGCTTTTGGTGGGTTGTTTGGCAACTGGTCTCCCAGCAGAATTAAGAGACCTGCCCTTCCTGGCTTCCATATTGTCGACATAACTCTAGCTGTCATGACTGTATTTCAGACTTCAGGAGTGCACATAAAATCAATATATGTCCAGGGATAAAGCAGAAGCCAACAGCCTAACTGCAGAGAGTTCAGAAAACCTGAGGAAGCAGAAGAATAAGCGTGCTGGCATCCTTTACTCCAGCAATGCAAACACGGCCCAACACGGCCAGACACCCTGCTGGAGGCCTGGGCAAATGGAAAATTCTGAATGCAGAGGTTGAAATGCAGAAACGCATGATGTCTCCTGAAGATGAATGAATGCTCACAGCAGAGCATGCACTGGGCTGCTGACCTCAAGCAGATATTAACTCCTTAGAAACACTCCTGCTGACGTGTCCCAAATCTTGAGTCCACTTCACTCATTTCCAACTTAGGTAAAGAAAGCGGTGGGGGATGAGGCTCTGAGCAGCAGTCAACAGGCTGGAGACCCCCCGGGCTCTCAGTACTGCCATCTTCTTGTGATACTGTCTTCCACCCTTGCACCAGGAGGAATCCCCTTTCAGCTCTGATGACGTTTGTCCAGTTCTTTAGAGAACAGAGAGAGGCAGCTGAGAGTGGAGGGTTTGCATCCCGCCTGTACCAGACACGGTTGGGATAAGCTCCTTCACCACGCTAAGCCTCTGGCCCTCCATTTGTAGGATGGGATGATCCTAGTGGTGTTTTTCTCACTGGACTCCCGTGAGGAGTAAATGTGAGGATGCTAGGGATGGTGCCTGGTACCCAGTGACTGCTCAATGCCTGGTGGCTCTTATTATTTTTTCCTATTCACCTCTGTTTTCTCAAGAGGGCCCAGTGGCATCCCAGCACAAAGCTATGACTCAGGACACATCTGTTGTTACATTCACGGGTCTCTGTGTGAGACTTCAGCATATTCACCCATTTATCCCACAAACATCTGTGTGTCTGACGTGCCCCGGACACGGTGCCAGGGGCTGGGGAAACTAAGGCCAATAAGAAGTAGCCTCTCCTCTGAAGAACATGTAGTCCAAAGGTACTGGGGTCTATGTCACCACTGCCCAAAGTGTGGTCCTGAGACCAGCAGCGTCAGCTAGAGGTTTGGGAGAAATGCAGATTCTTGGGCCCCATCCCAGATCTAGTAAGTCCAAACACGCATTTTAAACAAAATCTTTGGGTGTCTCCTGTGCACATTGAAGATTGAGAAATGCTGACCTAAGACAGTGGGGACATTTCTCCAAGTTCCAACATCCCTCTCAAATTCACTGGTCTTTGAGACTCTTTCCATCATTGACAATCTTCAATTATTATATAAAACCAGTGGGTAACTCTGGAAAGAGCCCTGAACTTGGATTCCAAAGAGCTCGGATCAAATCTTAATCTTACCCATTTTTGCTGTGTGACTGTGGACAAATGAGACTGCCTCTCTGAGCCCCGGGTTCCTTCTCTGTAATACAGTATTAAGAAGACTGTGTCCCTGGGCTACTTCGCTGGACTGCACTTAAAGTGAAATAAGGTATCTTTTGTAAAAGGACTCTAGTGTAGCACCTCATGCTTTATTCCCTCCACCCTGGTCGTCATCTTCTTTTTTTTTTTTTTTGAGATGGAGTTTCGCTCTGTCCACCAGGCTGTCAGGCTGTAGTGGCGCGATCTCGGCTCACTGCAACCTCCACCTCCCGGTTCAAGCAATTCTCCTGCCTCAGCCTCCTGAGTAGCTGGGGTTACAGGTGCACGCCACCACGCCTGGCTAATTTTTGTATTTTTAGTAGAGACGGGTTTTACCACGTTGGCTAAGCTGGTCTTGAACTCCTGACCTCAAGTGATCCACCTGCCTCAGCCTCCAAAAGTGCTGGGATTACAGGTGTGAGCCACCGCGCCCGGCCTCACTCTGGTCTTCTTTGCTTTGACCCAGAAAGGAGACAAAGTGCAGGAGACTGCACTTTCCTTCAAGCTCCTGGCATGCACCTGTTCCGTGACTGCAGACTGAAGGCCTCTGGGATTCAAGGAGCTAAATTGAATGCTGCCTGGGCTAGGGTTCTGTGGGCTAACTCACAGACCAGAAACCCTGTGACCTGCAGAGATGTGTGCGGCTACAAATGGGCTTTGCAGGAGCTTATGACCTGTTGTGAGGTTGAGGCACATCCTCGTGGGTTCCCACACCCTCCTAAGGGTGGCAGGAGAGGCAATGGGTCTTGACTCTAGATGTCCACCCTGATTTCCGGAAAGCCTGCTGAAGCCCTCTAAGGGGCTAGGTTAAGACTGCAGCAGGAAAAGACCCTGACTTAATAAAATGGCACAAATTTTTAAAAGGGAATGAAAATGGGAATCAACATATATAATGTTGTAAATGGAATGAAGTGACACTAAATGCAGAAGCTGTAGCATGTTCTTTTTTTTCAAAACGGGACTAAAGCACCTCACAGTTTATTGGCTATGATTCAACAGCCCAGAATCTAGGATTTTTACGTTACTCAACAAATGGCATATTCGCATTTGGTGAACTTTGGCATTGTGATGCCACCTGGTGACCAGGCTAGGCTGTGAGACCACGCAGTGTTCCTTCCTCATTTGAAAATTTACTGATGACTGACATGTGTCTCACTTTATACCACAGATACATTCTTGAAAAGTCACAATAGTCTGCAGTCATTGAAGTTATTAACCATTCAAAGGGCTCCTGTGGTGGCATTCTGTAAAGCGAATCACACAAAGTGAATCTGAATATTGCAAACCCAAATTCGCCTGCGTGGGGGTTATGGTCCATGTGTAAAAACATCAGTGTCTGAAGCTGTCCATCTGTAATGTGAGAAGCTCTCCACATTCAGCTCCCTATTAGGGGGTTTTTCAAATTAAAATTGAGAGGTGGTTGTGACAAATGACTTACATTGTATATCTATGAGGGGCTGGATGGCTGGAGACGTTCACTTTCTTTTTTTTTTTTTTTGAGACGGAGTCTCGCCCTGTCACCCAGGCTGGAGTGCAGTGGTTGGATCTCGGCTCACTGCAAGCTCCGCCTCCCGGGTTTATGCCATTCTCCTGCCTCAGCCTCCCGAGTAGCTGGGACTACAGGTGCCCGCCACCTCGCCCGGCTAGTTTTTTTGTATTTTTTTAGTAGAGACGGGGTTTCACCATGTTAGCCAGGATGGTCTTGATTTCCTGACCTTGTGATCCGCCCGTCTTGACCTCCCAAAGTGCTGGGATTACAGGCTTGAGCCACCGCACCCGGCCGAGACGTTCACTTTCTAATAGGTTAAAAGTTTGCAGCTGCTGAGCTGTGACAGTCTGACCCACCTTAACAGCAATTCCAAAGGGTTTAATTTAATACCATAGATACTCTGCTGTGTTTGAATTTTATATAATGAATATACACTATGTAGAAAAACAGACAGACCATAAAAATAGAAATTTCTGACCTCTAATACAATAGCCCTCTGCCCAGAAATTCTTATAAGGCATGCTGATTTATCTCCAGTATGAATATAGGTGCAAAGATTCATCTATAGTTAAGAATCAGAATCTGAACCATAACTCCAGGGCTCCCAGTGGGTCCATTTTATAATCATAGAACTTCTGGGCAGCCCTCTGAAGTACTGTTTAATGTCTAATTGTCAGAGCCGTTCAAACCAGAGCCACTCCATCTTGAATAGCGGCTGGGTAAAATGAGGCTGAGACCTGCTGGGCTGCATGTGTGCTTCCGGGAGGTCAGGCATTCTTAGTCACAGGATGAAACAGGAGGTCAGCAGGACTGTTCTCAGAAGGTACAGGCCATAAAGACCCTGCTGATAAAACAGGATGCAGTAATGAAGCCGGCCAAAACCTGCCAAAATCAAGATGGCGAGGAAAGCGACCTCTGGCCTCCTTGCTTCTCATTATGTTAATTATAATACATTAGCATGCTAAAAGACACTCCCACTAGCACCATGACAGTCTGTAAATGCCATGGTAACATCCAGCAGTTACCCTACCTGGTCTAAAAAGGGAAAGAACCCTCAGTGCTGGGAATTGCCTGCCCCTTTCCCAGAAAACTCGTGAATAATCCATACCGTTTCAAGCATGTGATCAAGAAATAACCATAAAAAGAGCCAACCAGCAGCCCTTGGGGGCTGCTCTGCCTATGGAGTAGCCATTCCTTTATTCCTTTACTTTCTTAGTAAACTTGTTTTCACTTTACTCTGTGGACTTGCCCCAAACTCTTTCTTCCATGAAATCCAAGAACCTTCTCTTGGGGTCTGGATTGGGACTTCTTTCCAGTAACATAACTACATTCCACTGTAAATGTGTTCGTTCTCACCTGTTTTGTAAATATGTCTTCAAAAATACATGATCTCTTAGCATTCTTGAAAATAAGGCTTTGATTAATATACTTATCAAAGACAGTTGCAATGTGTGGAGAGATGAACTTGACAACAGAAGCTTCTTTCTACTTCTAAGATTCCATGGACGGGCCGGGCGCGGTGGCTCAAGCCCGTAATCCCAGCACTTTGGGAGGTCAAGACGGGCGGATCACGAGGTCAGGAGATCAAGACCACCCTGGCTAACATGGTGAAACCTTGTCTCTACTAAAAATACAAAAACTAGCCGGGCGAGGTGGCGGGCGCCTGTAGTCCCAGCTACTCGGGAGGCTGAGGCAGGAGAATGGCGTAAACCCGGGAGGCGGAGCTTGCAGTGAGCTGAGATCCGGCCACTGCACTCCAGCCCGGGCGACAGAGCGAGACTCCGTCTCAAAAAAAAAAAAAAAAAAAGATTACATGGACAGACAGGCCAACGATGACCAACCTTAGGAACAAATGAATAATTGTGGATTTCTCCTACCATTTTTTGTGCAATGATGAAAGTCCTCTGTATTCACAGTTCATCTGAACAACACTGGCAAAACATCACAATGGTGATGCATTGCTATTGCACGTAACAGGGCATGGTTAACAGAAATAGCCATGTAATATATAACCAAGGATGTCCAGCACAGCATCATACCTCTAAGGTAATGCCTTTACCTGCACCCACTGAAATGTGAGTTAAGAGAGATCAAGTGTTTCGGAAGCAGAAAGCCACAAAGGAACTGAGGGTTTTCACGGTATCGTTAGTGGAATATGGCCTGTGTATTTCTAACAAGCTCCAAGTCACGGTATCTATTATCTTCTACTCGGTAACGGGCAACAGGTTAAGATGATGCTACTTAACGGGCATGATAGCCTCCTGGGTAGCACAGTTAGAGTAAATAAAATGTCCTCTGTTCTCTGGTTCAATACTTCATCTGCTGGGACACGCCAAGCACGCTGCCGCCTGAGGTCCTTTGCAGTTGGGCGCTTCCTCTCACCCAGATAGGCCCAGGACTCCCTTCTATCTCTTCTGACATTGTCCCTGCACCAGCTTCTGCGGTGCATACTCCCTCCCTCTCTTCTCATTACCGATTCTATATTTCTCTACTTGTTTGTTACCTTTTTCGGCCACTGGGATGAGCAGAGATAGCTTGTCTGTTTTGTTCCCTGGCACAGCTCCAGTGCCTAGGATGGTGTCTGGGCATGGTGGTCCTCAAATATTTGCAGAAGCAATGAGTAGAGTATATGGGGAAGATAGCTTTTCATATAACATTTTGAAGAGGCAGAAATGTTGCTTTAAAATAATTTCTACAGCAAGGCTGCCTCTTGTTATAAAAGTATACCCACTCATTTTAAAATTTAACAGGCATGGATAAGTCAGAAAAAAAGAGAAGAAAATTTAAAACATCTATAATTTTTTAATTTATTTTTGAGACGGAGTCTCGCTCTGTCATTCAGGCTGGAGTGCAGTGGTGTGATCTCAGCTCACTGCAACCTCCGCCTCCTGGGTTCAAGTGATTCTCGTGCCTCAGCCTCCTGAGTAGCTGGGATTACAGGCACATGTCACCATGCCTGGCTGATTTTTATATTTTTAGCAGAGACGGGGTTTTACCATGTTGACCAGGCTGGTCTTGAAGTCCTGACCTCAAGTGATCTGGCCTCCCAAAGTGCTGGGATTGCAGGTGTGAGCCACCACAGCTGGCCTAAAACATTTATAATTTTATACTCACTTTGGCAGCATATTATACTAAAATCCTATAATTTTATCGCCCAGAGGTAATCATTAATAACATGTTGGTGGACATTCTCCTAATCCTTTCTTTTCATGATTTCCTATGTGATACAGACAGAATCAGATTGTTTGTAACCTGCTTCTCCCCTTTTCTTATTGTGAACTTCTGGTTATAAGCACTCTGCTGCCACATGATTTGAGTGACTGCATCATATCCCACTACATGGCTCTACTGTAGTTGATGTAACCATTCCTTATTGTTAGACACCTAGGTTGTTCCCAGTTCTGTTTCCAATAACGTGCAGATGAACAATTTTGTGGTCCAAATCTGTGTGTATCCTTGAAGTCCCCAGGATAGATTCCTGAATGTGACATTGGCGGGGGATCCCCAGCAATTTCAGAATAAATGAAAATTACTTGTGTCCTTTTTGGGGAGGTCACAAACAAGTTCCCTTGTGCCCAACTGCACAAGGACAGGCATTTTAATCTCACCATGAAAAGTCAAAGAGAAGAGGAAGAAGCCCAGAGTTAAGGCAGCCTAATTCCTGAAGGCAGGCTCTTGGTTTCTTTTGCGTTGTGTGTCTAAATTCATGGTTGGAATTTCTAACTGTACTTCTTTCTCAGATCTGGCTGTGTGTATGTATTTTATGTCCAGATGTCAAAACAAAAACACATCTTTCCTTCTACAATATAGAAAGTGGTCTTGGAAGGTGCTATGGTTTGAATGTGTGTCCCTCAAATTCACATGTTGAAATCCTTAGCCCCAAGTGATGGTATCAGGAGGCAGGGTCTTTGGAAGGTAACTAGGTCATAAGGGTGGATCCCTCATAAATGGGATTAGTGCCCTTATAAAAGAGGCCTCAGAGGCTGGGTGTGACCCCAGGCTCATGCCTCTAATCCCAGCACTTTTGAAAGGCTGAGGCAGAAAGATAGCTTGAGGCCAGGAGTTTGAGAACAGCCTAGTCAACATAGTGAGACCCCATCTCTACAAAAAATAATTTAAAAAATTAGCCAGGCATGGTAGTGTGCACCTGTAGTCCTAGCTACTCAGGAGGCTGAAGCGGGAGGATTGCTTGAGCCCAGGAATTCGAGGCTGCAGTGAACAGTGATTGTGCCACTGCACTCCTATCAGAATGAGACCCTATCTCTAAACAATAA
Organism: Piliocolobus tephrosceles; assembly: GCF_002776525.5. Classification (NCBI taxonomy): domain Eukaryota; kingdom Metazoa; phylum Chordata; class Mammalia; order Primates; family Cercopithecidae; genus Piliocolobus; species Piliocolobus tephrosceles. Next base: position 60,393,568 of record NC_045449.1, on the reverse strand, counting down.
AAACTGTAATAAAAAGAGGCATGAGAGGCTCCTCATCCATTCTACCATACGTGGGCAAAGCCAGAAGATGCCATCTGTGAATCAGAAAGTGAGCCTTCACCAGACACCTCACCTGCCTTGATCTTAGACTTCCCAGCATTCAGAACTAAGAAACATAAACATATGCAGTTTGTAAGCCACACAGTTTATGGTATTTTGCTATAGCAGCCCGAGTGGACTAAGACAGAAGGGAAGCTTAACAGTGATCCTTAGTCAGTCCCCCAAGCCACCCCACTTCCTTCTAACAGCATTTTTCTGGTTGCACAATCTGATCTGTAAGTGCAACCTGGAAATAAGGGCCTGGGTGATTCCTCCCACACAACTGGGTCAACACCTGCCACTTGGAGTTTTCTCCTGGAGGCGGGAATCACAGGTGACCAGCAAATCACAGACGTGCGTCATTCCTTCTCTTGCTGGCAACTGCAGCGAGGGCCTCAGAACCAGACTGTCAGTCACAGAAGGGTCCCTGGGGAGTCTGACCTGCCTAGGGTGCAGATGAAGATGCTGAGGTCTAAGAGCTAACTTCACTACAGTCACTTCGTGGCAGTGCTAGGGGAGGAAGAGAAGGATGCTGCTGTTCCCTACAGAGGCCCTGAAACTGGATGCTGGATCATGCCGTACGTTTCCCTGTGCTAAGGGTTGCCCAATCTGGGCTGTAATCGTTGACTAACAGCAGGAGGACAGGGCTTTTAGAATTCAAAAGAAACTTGGGGATAGTCTCATCAAGGCTGCCCATGTTACAGATGAGGAGAATGAGCCCAGGGGGCACGGTGACATGTCTAAATCAGTTTTCCATCCTGAGCTCTGAATCCAGAACTCTGGTCTTTGAATCTAGCGCTCTTCCTCCTACATCGAGGGTGAGCAAACTTTTTCTGTCAAGGTCCAGGTAGTAAATATTTGTGGCTTTGTGGGCCAAATGCTGTCTCTGTCATAACTCTCACATTCTGCCACTGTAGCTTGAAAGCTACAAAAGTGAGTAAAGGAGGGAAGCTGTGTTCCAATAAAGCCTTAATGGTGAAAACAGGCAGCAGCTGGGGTCTGGGCTGTGGCCTGCAGTTTGATGACCCTTGCTGTACATTGTGCAGGTTCTCAAATCATTCATCCTCATTTGCAGTTAAGATTTCAATACAATGTCTGTTATCTCCTTAATCTATCAGAACAGTGACAATTAAGAATCTCAAGAGCACTAGAATTAAATCACTATTCAGGCTCTTCCACAATGCTTGCTATGCCGGGCAGCACAGGAAAAGGACATTTTGCGGCCAAACAATGGTGGTGAATGAAGTATGTATTCAGCAGAGCAAAATTTAAGGGCAACACATTCAATCGTTTTCCTAATGAGAAATATTTTCACGGACACACCCACTTTGGCTGTTGCCACGGTTAAAATAAATTCACAGGCAGCGAGAGGGCCTCTGTTGTCATGGCAACCAAGCCATACTCCAAGGAGAAACGTGGGACCCTGATGTGTTGGCACTTTGCCAGATGTGGAAACTGCGAAGTGCTTGGTTCTTTTCACACCACATAATATTCGCCTCTAGTATCCCGGTGTGTGATTTTCTTTACAGCCAACCAATTTTTTTCCCTGTTTCCCAGATTTGTCTGTTGATAATTGACACATCTGTTAGGATGGCTAATCTTGATGGTGCACCCCTTGTCTCACCTGCTGAACACCTCCTGGAAAGGCGGTTTGCCCTTGTACCGCATTCTCCCCAACTGTTAAATCTCCAGGCTTACATGAGGAGTCCCCACCAACGACCTTAAGTTTTTCCATGTGCAAAAATGTTTTTCTCCCACAAGGGAGCTGATGGCACACTTGCATCTGATGCCTGGCTTAGACGAAGGCCCAGTGCACACTGATGCAGCTATGACATAGCATTGTTTGAGACCTTTGAGCGCTTAATAATTTTTGGAAACCTATTCCTTTTCCTGCTATGAATGCTCCCCTTGGGAATTAACACCACACTGGCTTTATGGGTTGGCTGTGGAAGGGTCAAGAATCATATGAACTCAGAAACATCATCAAAGTAAATAGTTTTTCAGACTGTCAGCAACATGGCCTCGAACTGGGGATTTCTCTGGTGCTAAAAAAGAGCTGGGAAGATAGAAAATGGGCTAGGGCCCTGTGCAAGCAAGAGTAGACTGAAGGAGCCATCCAGCTCTTGGGAAACCCTTGAATTCTTTGCAGCACACTGAAGACCCTCTAAAGCCAAGGAGCAATTGGGAGCACAAGGTGCTGATCCCATCTTTATGTCCACTAAAATGTAAAGACATTCAGGCAAAAGTTCATTGCTATTTGTTGTGTGCAGGCATCATGGAATCTTTCATTTGCAAATCTTTACTGCCCTCTTGTGGTATTCAGTTTCTGAAGCAACTGCACTTTGGGATCTTTCAGCAGAAATCCACCTAAGGTTCACTAGTCTGCCATACAGAGACAGGTAAAGTCCTAATAAATAGGGCAAGACGGCACAAACAAGACACAAAATTGTATCTACGCGGATGCAAAAAACTGTATCCTTTATAGTAGATGACCTGAATCACTAATGTAAGTGCCGGGACTTTGCAAAATGCCAACGGAACTATAGAATGCCAATGGAACTATAGATGCCAAAAGTGGGTTTTAGGATCTCTGGGTGCTCTACTTCTAGAAAGCAAAAATCCAAACAGTTGTAGGCCTTTCTGTGTCTCCCGAATCTTTCCAAACCCTTGACTGGGTGCAGATTCTGCAAGCCACAGATCCAAGACAAGGCCTGGGGGGAAAGGAGGCAGTGAGGGCTGCAGGGGGCCCTGGAGTGGTCCGAGAGAGCCACTGTGTTTGTCTCAGAAACAAAGAACGACCTGGAAAATAGTGAGAAGTAATGACAGTCACACGAGGGCAGGGTTCAATGAAAAAGCCACTTCTGGAAAAATCCAATTGGAGCTAAGCGAGCACAGAACAGCCGCTCCTGAAGTCAATAAAAACCAGTAACAAAAAACACACCCAAGCCATAACTGGCAATAAATAAAGCCCAGTTCCCCAAGGAAGAAGGTTCCAGAGCCTTCCCTCCATGGCTGTGCAGCTGCTGCAGAAAAGGAAAACAGGATGACTGGGCATCCTCACAGAGAAAACAAAACAAAACAAAACATCCTATCCCTGAAATGCTGGATAATACTGCTCAACTACTCAATGGAAACTTTTTATAAAATGTCCCTGACAGGAGCAAGCAATTGGAAAGCACGGCCGACTGTCATTAAATTTAGCACAATATTTCCATAATCATTGATTCCATCCTACCCTCACTGAGCCTTTTTAATCCACACCAGTTTTTAAAACCGAGGGGCCTCATTATAGCTCAATGGGACACCTGCTTCCACGGCTAGCAGCAGCTGCACTGTTCTGGGCTATTCTCCGGGCCCTCTGTGTCAGGCAGCTCACAGGCGACCTTGGGGGCGCTCAGGAGGGGGGCAAGCGTGGGATCTGGGGTCTGCCAGCAGTGGTCTGGGACAGCAGTAAAGGCACTGCTCACTTCTCTGAGGCTTGTTTCTTCATCTGGAAAATGGGTCAACACTCCCTTCCTCGTCCTGCAGGCCTGGGAGCCCTCCCATCCTGCAGTGGTGAGGGAGTGATCAGAGTTCGGGGCCGGTGGCTGCTGCCATTCTGAGTAGTCTTGCTCCAGCCATCGCCTGCTGCCAGGTGGCAGCGTCAGAAGACAAATTCCCATTCCAGGAAGGGGGAAGAGATGAGGCAGTGGAACAGTGAGACTTCTCCTAAAAAGACAGGGGCTTGCCAGCTGCCCTCAGGGTACTCGGACAGGACTGAGGAGCTGGTCTCCAGCAGAAGGGGCTGCCTGAGGGCAAGGTGGAGGTAGGTGTTTCGTGTCTCCAACAGTGGGCACAGGCCTGAGGGCACAAGGGCAGCTGAGGTCAAGAGACTTTTCCCTTTACACATGGTATTTGCACCCTAGCACTCTGGCCCCTGCATGAGGTCTGGCAGCTTGAGGGGCGTGGACTCACAAGGGGGCATTCTCCCCGAGGGAAGCAGCGGCGGGGGGGGGCGGGGAGACATGGCTGGGATGCAAGCAGAGGCCTCACACTGGAGAGGAGAAGTGCGTGATCGGATCACTTTACCACCGCAGGAGATACTCCTGGGATCTCCCAGCTGTGACTGCTGGGCTTTGGAAGTGAACAGAGGTTTTATGCCAATGGGCCAGGAAAGAGCCAGGGAGTCTAAATTAGTACAATTATTATGACCCTAAGGGTATCCACAGGGTGGATGAGGGTGAGGGCCTGGGGGAATGTAGTCACAAAAGGAATACCCCTAGTAAGAGTTGAGACCATGGCTGTGTCCTGCCTGCCCCCACCCAAGCCATCAGCTTTGAGCAGACCTGGCTGCCCACCCATGACCACTGGTGACTCACGGACAGAGCCCTTCCTGCATGATTCTTTGCAGCCTGTCAACAGAGAGAACCAGTGACTGGGGGCCAGCCTCAGACTGAGTGTTGACAAGTCTATTTTCAGAAAAAGCCACAAGGTAAAGATTAGCTCATGACCAAGCCAAGGAAGCCACTTTGAAGAGGTGTGAGCAAGCGGTGGTATGCTATTATCACTGCCTGCGTCAGGGTGAATTTCCAACACACGCGTGACATTTTCTTTCTCAGGTAGAGTAGCCCGTTTCTTGTCCTCATAACAAAACCACCCAGGAAACATCAAAAATGAGCACCAACACAAAGCATGTCAGAAAAGAGACTTTGTTGACTTGATACTTCTCATCCCTATTCTTAAATTTCTTAAATGAATGCAAGATGGCCTTGCTTCACTGCTGCAGGTGGGAGTAGGGTGGGGTGCAGGGGGCACATTCCTATCTGATGGGTTATTTGTACGTAATATACAACTGGGGTCTCCCAACCTGGGGTCCGGGAGTGGTTTAGAAAGCACAATGAGGCTGGGTGCGGTGGCTCACAACTGTAATCCCAGTACTATGGGAGGCCGAAGCAGGCGGATCACAAGGTCAGGAGTTTAAGACCAGCCTGGCCAATATGGTGAAACCCCTTTCTCTCAAAAAAAAAAAAAAAAACCGATTGGCCGTGCATGGTGGAGTGCACCTGTAGTCCCATCTACTTGGGAGGCTGAGGCAGGAGAATGGCTTGAATCTGCGAGGTGGAGGTTGCAGTGAGCCGAGATTGCACCACTGCACTCCAGCCTGGGCGAAAGAGAGACTCCATCTCAAAAAAAAAAGGACAACAAAGGGTTCACGTTAACTTAGCAATGGCTTTTTGGAAACCAGCAATGCACAGTGACACCTCCATCAGGGAAAACTCTGTAATTCACAATTCCTGGGGATGGAAGGTAGAGAAAAGGCTTCGAGTAATGACTGCAGCAAACACAACTCTAGCCAGGCACTGCTCTAGGCACCTTCCGTACTTACTCATTTAATCCTCTCAACATCCCTAGGAGGTTGGTCCTTTTACCATTTCCATTTTAGACTTGGAGAAACTGAGGCAAGAGAGGTAAGCTGAGTGGCCTCAGGCTATACAGCCATGAAATGGTGGAGCTGGGATTTGAACCCTTGAACCCAGGCAGTGTGGCACTTCCTCGCCACACCCTGCTGCTTTCTTGGAATGACGAGGTGACAGCCACGTTGCCCAGCAGGTGGAAGAAGAGGGATAGTCCTCAAGGAGAAGGGGACAGGGACAGCCCCTCATTAGAGACAGGAGGAGCCAGGCAGGAACCCAGGGAGGTGAAAGCCTCGCCCTAACTCTTTCTTCTTATTTTTCTCCTCCCTCATTAGTTCCCTTTTCAGCCACATCTGAGTTTTACACTAGCACCCAGCTTTCCGACATGCTGGGAAACTAAGCCCTGTGATTCTATGTTTCTTTGGAATAACAAAGTTTTCAACATAATAACAAGGACACAAACAGCGCTCAGGCACGTCAGGCCACACAGCTGGGAGAGGTTTGGGTCCCAATTAGGGTTCCAGGACCCAAGTACGAGTTCCTTCCATCAGAGTGGAGGTGTTCCTCTGAAGTAGCAGGGGTGCAGAGAGGGGTTTACTTGGTTTTTAAACAGGAACCATTTCCACCTGTGATCAAGGGGTGCCTCTCTCCTCTGAGAATGCTGGAGGGTTTTACTCCACAGGAAGAAGTTGCACAGAGGTTCAGTGTATTCAGGTGTGGCCGACCTCTGGTGCTATGTATCCAAAGTCAACACTCTGCACTGAATCACGGGACAGGGTTTTCAAACACAGACAAGGGCGGGGTGCGGGGGGCAGTAACAACAGAAGCCTTGAAAGGCAGTTTTCACACACAGTATTTACCACACTCTGCAAGACTTATGAAACCTCAAGGAATTTTTTTTCTCATTTCCAGTATCTCTAGGTCACAAATCTCCTGTGGTTCCTCAAACACACACATCTGCAGGGTCAGATACAAGTTCTAGAGATGAGAAACTCTAAAAACATTACTTATTAGATGCCTTTTTTTTTTTTTTTTTTTGATACGGAGTCTTGCTCTGTCGCCCAGGCTGGAGTGCAGTGGCACAATCTTGGCTCACGGCAAGCTCCACCTCCCAGGTTCACACCATTCTCCTGCCTCAGCCTCCCAAGTAGCTGGGACTACAGGTACCCACCACCACACCCGTCTAATTTTTTTGTATTTTTAGTAGAGACGGGGTTTCACGGTGTTAGCCAGGATGGTCTCCATCTCCTGACCTCGTGATCCACCTGCCTCGGCCTCCCAAAGTGCTGAGACTACAGGTATGAGCCACCATGCCCGGCCTTAGATGCTTTCTTTAGGGCAGTGTTTTTGAGACGGTATTATATGTTGATTCCAGCTTGTGGTGGGGGAGTAGGGTTTATCCCCTTGCAAATCCTTCACTCGAGCATTTGAGGGTTTAAATTTTCCAGTTTGTTCCAATATGAACATGAAAGCACTGCAACAATCTCGGGCTGATTTTAATTACGAACACAGGCAATGCGCTGAGAGCACAGCTGGTGTGTGGCCCTAAACCAGCTTCCCAGAAGAGAGCGGCACTATCAGAAATGACAATAATAGACCAGGTTTTTAAAATCATTTACATGCAAGTTGCAAAATTCCCCTCCATAGTCTGGGGATAGAATGGTTGATTAGGTTGCAACAATTGAGTTGGGAAAACATCAAAAACTGAGAAAAAATGAAATAAGATTGAGAAGGATTAAGCCAGGCATTAAGAACATCAGAACAATTAGAGGATTTCAGCCTATGATATACTACACTACGTCGTCCATATGAACACACTCATGTAGTGTAAATACACCACACTGATTGCATGCTAATGCAGATGGATGCCTATAAAACTGAAAATGAGTCTTAACTCATATGTGATTGAAAGATACGTTAACAGAAAGGAAAATGAGTTGTCCATTTAAAGATGCACTCTTTCTGTTCATTGGATGCTTTCAATACGGACTTGAACCTTAATCACTGATAGGTTTTGATATTTGCTTGGTAAAATTTTATTTATTTATTTATTTATTTTTGAGATGGAGTATCGCTCTGTTGCCCAGGCTAGAGTGCAATGGCATGATCTCGGCTCACTTCAACCTCCGCCTCCCAGGTTCAAGTGATTCTCCTACCTCAGCCTCCCGAGTAGCTGGGATTACAGGCACCTGCCATCATGCCTAGCTAATTTTTGTATTTATTTATTTATTTATTTATTTTTTTGGAAGAGACGGGGTTTCACCATGTTGGGCAGGCTGGTCTCAAACACCTGACCTAAGGTGATCCACCTGCCTTGGCCTCCCAAAGTGCTGGGATTACAGGTGTGAGCCACTGTGCCCGCAGGTAAAATTTTAAACTAACCTAATCTGAAGAGGAGGGCAGACTAGTCTATTCTCTGGGTGATTAAGACATGGCGTTTTTCTCATGGGAGGGTCATGGCTGCTTGGAGGCGAGCACACAGACTAAGACACAAGTTAGGTGTGAGATTCAAGCTACCAGAACACGCAGTGCATCCTTAAGGGTGGAGAGCATGGCTGCAGGCTGAGGCCTGGGAGCCACAAAAACCGAGGCAAGTGTTTTTGTGGAAGAAAAGTGGACAAGGAGAGAGCAGAGGAAGAACTACCTTTAAGAAGCGGACATGACAGCCCTGTAAAAGATAGAAGAAGGAGAAAAACTGCCAGGTTAGTAGGAGAAAGGCTACACACAGGAAATGCTACACACAATTAGCAGCGCGAGAAAACGAGATTGAGTACAATACAGCACAGGTTCCAATTACGATGCAGGCAGGCACAGCGGACCGATGGTGACCCCGGGACACAGCACTAGGGTCAGGAGAGAAGGCGCAGAGAACCTTCCAGTGCACTCTGCTCTGCAGGCGCCCCAGGTGCAGGTCCCATTTGGCCCTTGGAGTGGTAGGAAGTAACTCTTCCTTGTTTCAGTAGTGAAAGGCCTAGAATCAAGCTTTGTGAGGACAGGACCCTTCTCTCTTCCTTGTGGCACTTCCGTATCTGAACATGGTCTCACATCAAACAGCTCCACTACATTCAGGGACGTGTTTTGCTATCGGCCAGTTCACACGATGGGGTCCTGGAGTATTTGGTGAATCGACTCGCTTGAGGTAACACATAGCTAGGTGCCCAGTAATGTTATATACAGGTTGCCATTTTTCAATAAATGATGATGAAAGCAAACCCGCTTACCATGAAACTATTAGTAACAAGATTTTATTTTTTCTTGATGATTCAGAAGGCTCTTCAGTATCTTGAAGTGCCCGAGATGACTGACGAAACATAAGCTGGCGGGACAGTGAGTTAACCAAGCTCCGGTTGACTGAATGCCGCACAACCAGGGTTTGCTTTTCTTTTTACTTTCAACTTCCACCGAAAAAGAAAAAACAAAACAAAACAAAACAAACGCCTATCTTGACTGGATAACTTTCCTTTTTCAAGTACTAAAGTGAGAAAAATAAGTTGAAATCATCTCAAAAGAGGCCGGGCGCAGCGGCTCAGACCTGTAATCCCAGCACTTTGGGAGGTCGAGGCAGGTGGATCACTAGAGGACAGGAGTTTGAGACCAGTCTGGCCAACATGGTGAAACCCCGTCTCTACTAAAAATACAAAATTAGCCAGATGTGGTGGCTCACACCTGTAGTCCCAGCTACTTGGGAGGCTGAGGCAGGAGAATCGCTTGAACCCGGGACCGAAGGGTGCAGTGAGCTGAGATTGCATTACTATACTCCAGCCTTGGCAACAAGAAAAAAGAAAAAGAAAAAAGAAATCATCTCAAAAGAGACGCCTCTACAAGGATTCATGAAGGTGAACTTCTCTACAAGGATTCATGGGGATAATCCCCCAAATTCATATGCAGCAGGAGGTGGCTTCTGGGAGAGAATTTGAGAGGGATCAGATCAGATGATCAGATTTCTGAACCAAAATCCCACAGCCTGAATGGGTCATCACAGCCCTGGACCTGAACAGAGGAGATCAGAGGCAAACCGATTCTACGTGCTTGGTAAGGCTTTGTCTACTAAAGTGAGAAACTAGTCAAATTATGAGTTTTCATCTCTTTTACTAGGTATGGGTTATCTTCTATTCCATTTTATCATTATGGGCCTTTAAAAGTCAGTAATCACAAATCCATTTATGATTGTTCCTAAAATAGGCCATTTTGTTCTAATCCCAAAAGCTCTATTTTAGGATAGCGATCTTAATCCACATCAAGATTAAAGGGAACTAACAACAGCAACAAAAATACCCTGATTGGAATCTTGGTATTGGACAGAACCTTAGAGGAAATTTAATCTGGCATTTCTTCTGCATCTTTCTCATAATGTTGCCTGATCTCTGCTTGGGTATCTATAGGCATAGGGTACTCTGTAGTGAGTAGCTGGAATGCCCTGAGAAGTACATGGCATGACTTTAGAAGGTTCCTACCTCCAACTGCCATCTGTAATAGGTCACCTGCTTCTTTCTACAGGGAGACAAAACATTTAGCAGAGATGCCTTGATACAATTGGTATGTGGCTTCACAGCCTTCCGGCAGCCACTAGGTAGTTATTCTTAGACTCGAATGGACCTAGAAAGAACTCTAAGGCTATTTCACACTCGCACATGACAAACCATCCCACATCTCCTCTGTGGCGGGGTGCAGAGAAAATCACAGGAAAGGCTGAAGTGACCCAGCCCAGATATGCATAGTACCTCTAGCTCTACACATGTGCAAGAGCTCCCAGGGAATCCTTCTGGGACCACACACCTGGATGTTGGGAAGCGAGATGAGGAAACAGAACACCTCTGCTCAAGGTGAAAGTGGCAAATGGCAGGAAGCTGCACTAGTGCCAAACGTTAACCACTTGGTTTTGAATTAAGTGCTGAAGACACGACAGCCACTGAGTTCCCTGAATTCTTGAACAAGGAGTTCTATGACCTCACTTGGTTGGCCTGATGAACTGGCCAACCAGTTGTACACATGATGATGAAGTGCCACCATCACGTGTAAATCAAGGCAACAGTCCTAATGGGCAAAGAGGCCTCATCCATGAAAACAAACTAAAACCAAAAGACAACACCATGAGCACCTCGGCCACACGTTCCTGGATCCCACCTGGGGAGCTGTGATTCTGAATTCTCTGAGGCCTCTGTGGTCCTAGCTGCCTGGAAAAGGCAAGTTACATCAGGCAAGCCATAATCTTTTCAGCAGTGAGGTTAGTATCTCAAGAGCTGGAGATACTGCTGCGTGGACAAAGAACTGACTTGTGGCCTAGGTCAGATTCCCGCTGATCTAGGCTAGCTACCATCTAGGAGACAGAGTGTACGCTTCTTTCCACTATGAGGGTCAGGGGTCGTTTCTGGAAAGTGAAGATGAGGTACAAGGTCTCATATCCCTTAGTGTTACTCCACAATGTTCCCAAGAGCAAGGTTCTGTCTCTAGCCCCAGGGACAGTGCTAGACACAGAGTAGATGGAGCATCCACCAGTTAGAAATGTCCAGAATGACTGATTTCTGGAATCATAAAATGTATGGGAAAGAAACTGGTGCATCTTCAAGAGCAACCAGATTTGTCACACACGTGAGTTTTACACAACTGCTAGAGGAAGAAAGGGAGGTTCCCGTGGTTCTAAAATGACCTTTTCCCTGAAGTCCTCCAACCAGCCTCATAAAGATGTTGGCTCAGACATCCTCCTCCGGGCTGTCAAAAAAGTGCAGGCAAAGGGCGGAGTCCTCATGGGCCTGATGTTTAGACTTCAAAGCATTCAGAGGAGGGCCTGAGGTTCTTACTCTGGAATCAGGAAGGTGGCATGTCTTACAGGTGTGTGTGGCAAGTGAGCAGCCTTTAGACTGCACAGTCAGGGCAATTTTAAGAGGCTAGAGAACCACGTAAAGGGACATGTAGGATCTGAGAAGCCTGGGACTGACGGAAGTGGAGGAGAAGGGAGGGTCTTTCCAACGAACACAAGCACGGGCTGAGATGCATTAACGAGCAAGGTGGATGCATAGAGAGGAGTCAGAAAAGGGGTGTCACAGGGAAGGGACAGGGTGTGAGACAGAAGCATCAACTCACACAGGAGGTCTGGGTCCTGCACTAACTAGCTTTGAGCACACTCCCTTTTGCTTTTGTTTTCCCATCAACAAACATGATCTTAAACATCTCTCCCAGTCTGAATACCCTAATATTCCATTAACCCAGAGGTCACAAACTTTTTCAGTAAAGGACCAGAGGGCACACATTTAGGCTTTGAGGCCCACACAGTCTCTTTTGCAGGGACTCAACTCTGCTGAGGTAGCAAAGGAGCAGCCATAGACAAGACACGAATGAGTGAATGTGGTTGTGTTAATAAAACTCTATTTATGGGCACCAGATTTTGAATGTCATCAAATTTTCATGTCTCGCAAATATCCTTCTTTTTTTCAACCACTTAAAAATACTGAAATCACTTTTTTTTTTTTTGAGATGGAGTCTTGCTCTGTCACCCAGACTGGAGTGCAGTGGCGCGATCTTGGCTCACTGCAAGCTCCATCTCCTGGGTTCACGCCATTCTCCTGCCTCAGCCTCCAGCTGGGACTACAGGCGCCCACCACTAGGCCCGGCTTTTTTTTTTTTTTGTATTTTTAGTAGAGACAGGGTTTCACCATGTTAACCAGGATGGTCTCAATCTCCTGACCTTGTGACCCGCCTGATCCCTACGCTATTTAATATGTATACTGGGGGTGATGAAGTCTATCCTTGCTGTCTTCACGACCACAGGAAACTGAATTTGTTTACTCATCAGTCAACAAGTTTGATCTTCTTGACCAGCATTTCTCAAACTTTAATGGGCTCAGGAATGACCTGGGGATCTTGTTAAAATAATATTCTGACTGGATCAGAGGCTGGGCTGGGCTCTGAGACTCTGCCTTTTTAACCAGCTCCCATACTTGGAGGTGCAAGATCTAGAGCTCAGGCTGCTCGCCACTTCCTCTTTCAGGAAATCCAGGGAGTTCAGAACCCTTGCGATTTACCGCTCCAGGGACATGCAATCTTCATTCTCTGTAGGGCATGTTTTTCGGGGAAAACAACAAATAGCATTATGTTTGGTGTCACCCTTATTCTAAGTCTCTTAATTTTATTTTAGGGGGCTTTAATTTCCTCTTAGGTGCTTGAGATAGAGCCATGAAGACTTGTGCCAATGCTTAGCTGCCATGTTCATGCTAATGCTAGCGGACACTGGCTCTGTTTTCCCGCCTTCCAGTTCCTGGAAGTGAAGGGTGGTACCCTTGGTACCTGCTCATCCCCTGTGGGTGTCAGGGCCTGGGGACATTTGCATAGCTGCCTCTAACATTGAATATCAGGCTTGCGTGATATTAACTAATATTTCTTTTTTTTCTTTTTTTTTTTTTGATACGGAGTCTCACTCGTCGACCAGGCTGGAGTGCAGTGGCGCAATCTTGGCTTACTGCAAGCTCCACCTCCTGGGTTCATGCCATTCTCCTGCCTCAGCCTCCCGAGTAGCTGGGACTACAGGCACCTGCCACCTCGCCCGGCTAGTTTTTTGTATTTTTTAGTAGAGACGGGGTTTCACTGTGTTAGCCAGGATGGTCTCCATCTCCTGACCTTGTGATCTGCCCGCCTCGGCCTCCCAAAGTGCTGGGATTACAGGCATGAGCCGATATTAACTAATATTTCTTCAACCAGCAATATCCACCCACAAGGCCATCCCTGGTAACTACAAGACACAGGGCTTTTATGTTGTTTCAGGAATTCATTAGACAGACAACTAGAATGCACAGTCTTTTTTGGTTTCCCAACAAAATTATTTCCTCGAGACAAATTAAACTGAAAGCATGCTGCCAACACTCTAATATAAATGCATGCACCCTCCCTTACAGACTCATGAGAAATTCTGCACAGTTGCGTTCAGAGGCTGTCTTGCTTCCTTTGAGTTTACTCAGTTGAATGGCAGGTTAACCTCTGTTGACAGTGATCTAATGAGTGTTTGAAAATGATTTCTACTACTAACCTGTCTCCTATAGCAGTTTAAGACTTTGCTTCTAAGACAAAGCTGAAGGACACACCTTAAAATATCTCTTTCAACTGCTGTGCATTTTATAGATTTTTTTTCCCCCTTAACATCACACAGTTAAGAAAGTAATTAAGTAAGCTATTTAGGGACAAAAAAGCAGCGAGCATATTGGGGCACATAGATTTTTTGTTTTGTGTCTAAAAGGTCATCTGAAAGTACTCTGGTTTCCATAGTAACCGTGGCAGGGTTGATCAGATCAACAAATAGCTACAATTTATCTGAGGGTCTCCAGTGAACTGTGTTTTGTGGGTTTTTTTTCCCCTCAACTGGAAAAGAGCATTTTGAATTAGATAAAGTCTTCAAAGACAATGGAGGCTTTGAGAAAATCTAATTCTGGTAAAAGAGAAAAATGCTTGCTTGCTCTTTCCACATAACACCTAGCAACAGAGTCTCACTTTGTTGATTTAAGTACCTTAATTATAGTTTAATTGGATCATATTAATTTTTTAATTAGTAAGAAGGATAATCTCAAAATGTTTCCCTTGAATAAGTAAAAACAGATACACATTTGATTTTTCAGGCAATCTGAATCCAGGGTGATACTTCCGGTAATATCCGGACTTATAATCCTCACAAAACAGCTCATTCACGATCACCAATTTTCTTTTGGCTTAGACCTTGGTATAGTTCTGAATGGTCACAAATACAAGAACTGTGAAGACACACATATTTCTCTGCATGAGACTTAAGTCATCCCAATATTACTAGGGGTCTAGTTTGGACAGAAGCCATTGTTAAACTAGCTTGAGACTATTTTTTTGCTCCATGTGTTAACAAATAATACAGTTAGTAGAATATGTATGTACAGATAACTATAAGCCTTAATATATGTACTAGTACACTAACTTAACTCTAAAGCTATAATAAAGGTGCAAATTAAAATTGAGCAAAGTGTTATAGACACATTTCCAAATAACAGCACTAATTTACGGGACAGAAGAAGCTGTTTGAAAGTGAAACCAAATCCATAGTGGTGGTGTTAATAGTGGGGATTTTAAATTCAAGCCCAGTTCTGAACTTAACCTATTCCTGTTTTTTTTTTTTTTTTTTAATTTTTAAAATTAAAGATAAAATAAGGAGATAAAAATATTTTTGTATGGCTGTACAATGTATTCGTGTTTTACATGCTATTTAAGTGTTATGAGTCAAAACATGTTTTAAAAGTTTATAAAGTAAAATAATTACTGTAGGCTAAGGTTATTACTGAAGAAAGAAGATTTTACAAATAAATAGAGTGTAGCCTAAGTGTTGTGGTGGCATACAGTATTGTTCTAGGCCTTCACATTCACTCACCACTTACTCACTTACCGAGTAACTTCTAATCCTGCAACCTCCACTCAGGGTAAGTGCCCTACACTGGTGTACCACTTTTTTTCTTTTATATTGTATTTTTACTGTACCTTTTCTATGTTTAGATACACAAATACTTAGCATTGTGCTACAACTGCCTACAGCAGTCAGCATCTGTACAGGTTTATAGCTTAGAAGCAATAGGTTACACCATATAGCCTAGGTGTGGAATAGGTTATACCATCTAAGCTTGTGTAATACACTCTATGTTTGCATGATGAAATCTCTTAGTGACACATTTTCAGAAGGCATTCCTGTATAGAGGCATGACTTAACAAAATGGTATTAATAATTGTTTAAGGTACATAATGTGATATTTTGTGTACATATCCATTGTGAAATGATTACTAGAATCAAACTAATTAACATATCCATCACCTCACAGTTACCATTGTGTGTGTGTGTGATGAGAATCTTTAAGATCTACTCACTTAGCAAATTTCTAGTATAAAAACACATTATTATTATTGGTCACCATGCTGTACATTAGCTCTCCGGAACTTGTTTATCTTAAAGCTGAAAGTTTGTATTTGACCAGCATCTCCTCATTTCTCTGACACCCCGCTCAACCCATGGTAACCACACTTCTATTATGTTTCTGTGAGGTTGACTTTCTTAGATTCCAAATATATGGGAAAACATGCACTATTTGTGTTTCTGTGTCTGGTTTATTTCACTTAGCATAATGTCCTCCAGGTTCATACATGTGTTACAAATGTTCCTTCTTTTTAAAGTCTCAATCATATATATATACACACATATACACACACACACATATGTGTGTGTTTATATAATTAAGCCTTTATATGAGATATATATGTGACAG
Source organism: Piliocolobus tephrosceles (assembly GCF_002776525.5). Lineage (NCBI taxonomy): Eukaryota > Metazoa > Chordata > Mammalia > Primates > Cercopithecidae > Piliocolobus > Piliocolobus tephrosceles. The sequence goes on along the minus strand of NC_045449.1, from coordinate 60,377,841 downwards.
ACATTTTCTTTATTCATTCATCTATTCATGAATGGATTGTTTCCACATCTTGGCTATTGTGAATAATGCTGCAAGGATCTTGGGAGCACAGGTATCTCTTCCGAGGCAGTGATTTTTTTTTTTTTTTTTTTTTTTTGGGACAGAGTGTCGCTCTATCGCCCAGGCAGGAGCGCAGTGGCGCGATCTCAGCTCACTGCAAGCTCCGCCTCCCGGGTTCACGCCATTCTCCTGCCTCAGCCTCCCCAGTAGCTGGGACTACAGGCATCCGCCACTATGCCCAGCTAATTTTTTGTGTTTTTAGTAGAGACGGGGTTTCACCATGTTAGCCCGGATGATGGTCTCGATTTCCTGACCTTGTGATCGGCCCTCCTCGGCCTCCCAAAGTGCTGGGATTACAGGCGTGAGCCACCACGCCCGGCGGGGATAGTGATTTTTATTTCCTTTGGATATGTACCCAGAATTCGGACTGCTAGGTCATATGGTAGCTTTGTTTTCAAGTATTTAAGAGACCTCCATACTGTCTTTCCATAACTGATATGCCAATTTACATTCCCACCAACAGCATATATAATTTTCTCCACATCCTCAATAACACTTATCTTTTGACTTTTTGATAACTGCCATCCTAACAGGTCTGCAGTGATACCTCATTATAAATTTGACAATTTGACTTAAATTTCCCTGATAAGCAATGTTAAGCACCTTTTCCTTTACCTGTTGGCCATCTGTATGTCTTATGTTGAAAAATGTCTATTTGGGTCTTTTGCCCATTTAAAAATCTGTGGGTTTTCTTTATTTTTGCCTTTGAATTGTATTATATGAGTTCCTTATGTATCCTGGATATTAAACCCTTATTGGATATATGGTTTGCAAATGTTGTCTCCTATTCCACAGGTTGACTTTTAATTTTGTTGCTTGTTTCCTTTGCTGTGCAGAAACTTTTTAGTTTGATGTAGTCCCACTTGTTTATTTTTGCTTTTGTTGTCAGTGCTTTTGGTGTCATATCCAAAAAATCACTGTCAAGACCAATGTCATGAAGCTTTCCCCTCAAGTATGTTTTTTTCTAGTTCTATGGTTTCAGGTTTTACATATTTAAGTCTTTAGTCCATTTTGAGGTGATATCTGTATATGTTATGAAATATCTGCGTATGCTATGAGATGCATCTATCTAATTTCATTTTTTGGTATGTGGATATCAAGTTTTCCCAACACCTTTTATTCAAGAGACTATCCTTTCTCCATTCTGTATCCTTGATGCCTTTGTCAAAGATAGCTGATCATGTATGTGTGGGGTTTATTTCTGGGCTTTCTATTCTGTTCTATTGGTTTGTATGTTTGTTTGTATGCCAGTACCATACTGTTTTGATTATTATAGGTTTGTAATATAATTTGGATCAGAAAGTGTGATACCTCCTCTTTGTTCTTCTTGCTCCAGATTACTTTAGCTACTCAGGGTCTTTTGTGGCTTCACACAAATTTTGGGATTATTTTTTCCTCTGTGGAAAAAAAATTATACTAATAATTGGTATTTTGATAAGGATTACATATAATCTGTAGATCACTTTGGGTAGTAAACACATTTTGACAATATTAATTCTTCCAATCCAGTAACAGAGGACATCTTTCTACTTATTTGGGTATTCTTATTTCTTTCATCGGTGTTTTATATTTTTCAGTGTACAGATATTTCACCTACTTGGCTAAATTTATTCTTAAGTATTTTTTTGTTTTTGATGCTATTGTAAATAGAATTGTTTTCTTACATTGTTTTGAATAGTTCATTGTTAGCATAGAGAAACATAACTGATTTTTGTATTTTGATTTTGTATCCTGCAACTTTCTGAATTTGTTTATTAGTTCTAACAGTTTTCTTTTTTTTTTTTTTTTTTTTTTTGAGACGGAGTCTCGCTCTGTAGCCCGGGCTGGAGTGCAGTGGCCAGATCTCAGCTCACTGCAAGCTCCGCCTCCCGGGTTCACACCATTCTCCTGCCTCAGCCTCCTGAGTAACTGGGACTACAGGCACCTGCCACATCGCCCGGCTAGTTTTTTTGTATTTTTTTAGTAGAGACGGGGTTTCACCATGTTAGCCAGGATGGTCTCGATCTTCTGACCTCGTGATCCACCCGTCTCGGCCTCCCAAAGTGCTGGGATTACAGGCTTGAGCCACCACGCCCGGCTTTTTTTTTTTTTTTTTTTTGAGA